>NW_027496512.1:0-63669 GCF_021521415.1 Bidens hawaiensis
ACTTTTTCTTAGGATTTCAAGTTCACCAGTCTGATTCCGGGATCTTTATCCATCAGACCAAATATGTGAACAACGTCTTGAGCCGATTCAAGATATCCGACGGCAAAATTCCTTCGACACCCTCCTTCCGTGGGTCAATAATTATTACCGGATGAATTGGAGGATATCGTTGATCCAACCCTATATCGAGCTATGATCGGATCTCTTATGTATTTGAGTGCATCTCGACCTGATATCATGTTTGCTGTTTGTTTATGTGCCAGGCACCAATCGAGTCCCTGAGTGACTCATCTGGCGGCAGTAAAGCGTATCTTACATTATCTGAGGGGAAATCCTAACATCGGGTTGTGGTACCCAAAGATGATAAGTTTGATCTCACAGCTTTTACTGATTCGGGTTGTCAGTTCTTAGGAAACCGACTTGTTTCCTGGAAGTGTGAGAAGTAGACAACGGTCTCATCTTCTACAGCCGAAGCGGAGTACATGGCGGCCTCGAGTTGTTGTTCACAAGTTCTCTGGATCCAGCAACACTTGCAGGATTACGGTTTGAAGTTTCTTACTACTCCTATTTTTATTGACAATTCGGCCGCTATATCTATCACCAAAAATCCGGTTAACCATTCAAAAACAAAACACATTGAAATCTGTTATCACTTTATACGTGATTTCTTTGAAAAGAAATTAATTTCAATTGATAAAATTCACAACGGATTTTCAAAAGGCTGACCTTTATACCAAAGCGTTTGATAAAACACGTTTTCAATATTTGCTGGGTATAAATGGTTTAAAAACTTTGAAAGATATTCAAAAGCTTGGTTAAATCAATTTTTTTTGTTTTAGTTCAATTTTTTGTTGTTTTTAGGGGGAGAAAATATAAAATCCAAAACATAAGGTGTTTTCAGTTTGTACAGAGAAAATTAAAAACTCCAAAAACATTCATATATTGAAAAATCAAAAACATTGAAAAATGCTCCTCAAATGAGTTTAGAAGCGAAAAAGGGAAAATGATAGTACATTGATCATTTGCTCCTAAGTCCAGTAAAAACTAAGTAATAAAAGACTGTGTGCTTAATTGCATTGATGTATTGGTAGGGCTTTTAACAAACAAGTATGGACTAGTAAGTGATATAAACATAAATTGCTAAATACTCTGGGAGATTAGTTCTATAAAAGGTCTTAATAATGATGGCAGAAATGTAATAAAACCGGTCATACTCAAGCCTTCTAATCAATTTGAAAACAATTTTAGCAAAAGTATCTAGTTGGTGGTTAACGCTTCAACGATGTATGGTCTTGTGGCCTTAAATCCTGTATTGATGGGAAGCTTTAAGGTTCCCGGATTTCATTGGGTCTTTATGCGGTTTTACATCTGGTATTCATTTCGATGAATATTAAAAATGCTTGAAAAAGCGAACACCGCAGTGTAACTGCTTAAGTCTCTAAACTTGATCGCAAAAAGTACTTTGTGTACAAAAATGAATTACAGACTTGATCAAACCATGCTGTGAGTCATACATTGTCCCCTTGCTCGCGTCTTATTACCATTAAGAAACGGACCACAAGGGAAACAATGTCTGTAAACCGACAGATGAAATCATGCATACTCATCCATGGGAACAGACCTTAGGGTATTGCTTGATAACGGGGGTATATCTTGTAGTGGGGATTACAGACTATGATTACTTAAAAATAATCATTTTTCATCAAATTGGTTCTAAGGTTTAAGTCAAGTTGGGGTGATTTGGAGAAAATCAAACTACGCTTGAATCAAGATTTGAACGAATTCTTTCCGATATTTGTGCCTAATTGAACATATTAATAAATATCATCGAAAATTTCTGAAAATTTGTTAGAATATTTAAGTGGATAATAATACCAACAATCGACTTAACACCTGTCATAATAAAAGCTGAAAATAAAACTGGTATGGACGAAAATTTTGGTCAATATGATTCCCTGCTCAACTCACAAAAATATGTACTGCTTTGATAGTTTAGTTGTTTACTGCTTTATGTTATTTGTGAATTGAAAATTTTCGAAAATCCAAAAAGATATAAGTTTTTCTTTTTCGATTCTACTCTATTTTCGATTTACCAAGCTGGAGAATAATTCAAAAAGAAACAAAAAAGATTTGATACCCCAAAAAAAATTTAAATTAATCGTGCTTAATGTATTTTCAATTGGTATCAGTTTGAAAATTTAACGTAAAAATCCGTTTAATTTAAAAATTACCGATCCTTGGTTGATCGGGTATTTTTAATGTATAAAATCAAAACCCTAATTGGATTTGAGTGATTATTTTATTATTTGATTAAAACCTTAATTGGATTTTAATCTTATATAATTCCTTAATGATATTTTTATCTCATTCGCTAAGGATTTTGGTGATTCGTTAATGAGTTTAATGAATGTAAAGCCTTTCGTTATTTAACCATAACGAATGAGTTTCTCATTCGTTATCAAGACATTCGCTTCCGTTGTGCATAACAAATGGAAGACATTCGTCTAAACAATTAACGAATGGAATGATTTTAATGTATCATTCGTTAATATTTTAACGAATGACTCTAATATTCATTATAAAGTTGACGAATAAGAAGTAATATTCGTTAAAGGTTAACGAATGGATACCTTATTCGTTTATAATCTTGACGAATCAGGTTTTTAAGTTAACGAATGAGGTCATTCGTTAGTTCAAATTTGAACGAATGACCTTGAAAAGTGTGAAATTATTAGGTTTATAATCCCAATGTTAGACGAATGTGTAACACTCGTTAATTCCGGTTTCAAGAATTAAAGCTTGTAGAGTATGTATAATTCTCGGGATTTATTCGACGTTTCTCGGGATCCTTCTCGTCACCTCGGTACGTTAAAATCACTTAACTTTCTCCCCAAGTTGCTACATACTTCATACTGGAGGGACTAGGGTGTAAATTATTTTATATCATATTATATATAAAAAAAAAAAAACCTAACCCTAATCATATTCAGCGCCGATCGCAGCCAAGACCCCCCCTGCTCGAATTTCTTATGTCCAGCCTTGTTTTAACCGGAAAAACTTCAATTCAAGGTCGGTTTTACGATTCCCCATGTCTTTTACACCTTAATTGATCATATTAACGCGCTTATTGGTCGTTAAGGTTGAGTTTTGATGATAACAGTTTACTGACAGATTCGTATATGTTTATTGTAGGGTCTGTAACGCGATGATAATCCACTGTTTTTGATCGATTCTTAATTCCATGATGTTCTACTTTGAGTCTAGTTTCCAGAAAGGTATAATACGTAACTTTTGAATGAGATTTGAATGGTTTTTATGATTTTATAAAATCGAGTGTCAAAGCTGATGCGGGATGTCAGATTCTAGTCTGTCTTCCCGTAAATTATAACTCTTTTTCAACAAGTCTAAATTAGTTGTTTCCACCTCTGAAACTTAATATTTTGAGTTAAGAATCAAACCTAATTGGAATCGTTTAATTTGGTTCGGTAATGAATTTTATAAAAATAAAACCATTTTGTTACGCACTGAAATAGCTGCACATACCTTTCTGAGTTGGAGGAATTTTTATGAATTTTGTGTCCACTAGAAAAATATAATAAAAATATTTTTATAAACCTAAGATATTTACTAAAGTCTGGTAAAAATTTAATAATTTATTTCAAAGGTTATCCTATATAATTAAATCCATCTTCGCATGCTAAAATCTGCACGTTTTACTTGTTATTGATCGATAAGTTCGTTTTAGGCTTAACAGGTGGATGTTCAATTGTGTTCTTGTCGGGGCTATTTGAAGTGAGTTTTTGCACCACAATATTCCTAGGTATGCCCCGTATATCATACTTAGAGATCATTTTCATAGGTATTCGTTAAGTTGATCAACTAGTTGTAGTTTGATTGTTATGTTCGGTTGTCTAGAATTGTAGTTTGGCGCGTTTAACGTGAGGGTTGAAGTGATTAACGACCAATTCAGCTCGGGTACACTTGGTTTGACGTACGTGCTGTTCAAAATTCATTTTTATAAGTCATGGGGCTGAATTGGTTGTCGGTTACCCCAACGGGTCGGTACAACGAGCAATTTCGTTTATTGAGTAGTTGGTGTGTCGTACTTGCGAGTTACCGACCCATTTGACTCGTGTAGCGTCGTGTGGACTTGTTGGCTGTGATTTTATCATGTTGGGTCCACACGGGGCTGAGTTGAATGTTAATGGTCTAAACGACTCTTAAACGCGCGTATCGGTATCACCTAGTGCTTCCGGGGGTAATTTGGGAATTCTTTATTCCCGGGAGTACCTAAGGGTCGATTTGGTGAATGTGAGACCTCGGGGGCTGTTGTGAGTAAGTTTGATGAGGTCGAGGGTTTAGGTAACTTGGACCATGTTAGAACGTCTCATAGGATAAACGAGTCATCTTGATGTCATTAGTATTGATTGAATGTAAACCGACAGGTCTTTGAGCTTTGGGATTTCTTAGGGAGTCTCTAGCTCGTGCTGAATCCACGTCTTGTATCAGGTGAGTTCTTGATGCCCCGTTTAACTCTTTTTAATTTTAGGGCTAGCATGCACACCTTAGCGATTTTGCTTGATGAAATGTTTTAAACGATTTTACATAGGCTTGCTAGTATTGGTAGGCCTTGGAATGTTAAAGAATGCGTGTATGTATATATATATATATATTAGAATGGCCAATATTTGGCGAATGTTGTAGTCATCTCGACTACTGAATGTTCCGTATGCCTACTTTGTGTTTGCATGCGCTGAATGTTACGTGTTTGGGTTGTACGTTTTCTCGGCCCTGAATGTTATTATTGAATGTTATATATATATTTATAGGAATGCACGTATAAAGATGCTCATATGTAAGGATGATTATTTATTGAATGTGGTGACCTAACCGATGTATTTTCCGTTTACCGTTTTAAAACCGTTGGAATGATTATTAAGACTTTTGTTACTTATTTAAAACTTGAACTCACTAAGCTTAAGCTGACTTTGTGTGCATGTTAGTGTGAGTTTCAGGTTAGGAAGAGGATGCCTTATCGCTTGGACGTGCACGAAGCTACTTGGACAGTGAAGAGTATACAGGATTTGAAGATTTTATTATTAAACATTTATTTTTAAAAATTTTATTTATAGATAATTATGTTGGTTTTGGGCAAAATTCCCGGGTTTTGGGAACTTATTTTATTATTCACGTTTTCCGCCGAATTATATTCTGTGATGCTTATTTTAATGAAAAGGATTGTTTTAAGTTTAATTATTTTTACGAGTGTTTTGAATGATTACCAACTGTGGGGTTCCCGGGGTTCGGGGCCTTACAGAATGACTCTTCATTCGCCTACTCACTATTTCATTGCCATCCTAAACGAAACTCTGTCAAATTTTCGTTAGAATCTCATACCTGCATTTCAGATAGATTGATTGATATATTTGTTTCTACAGGTAATTACGAGATCAAAGATATCAGAATGATGATATTTCATCGAGAATTTAGAGGATAATTGATTGTTTCGATAACTGGTTATCAAAAAAACAGTTAACTTAAAACTCATATTTAGATGATAATTAAGACCGATAATCAACTATTAAGTATATTAACCTAATTTCCGATAGTGATTGTTATGGTTAATCGCTGAATGTAATAAAAGATTAATCGTTTCTGTGAGATTCATCGTCGTCATTGACTTTGATTAGTCAAAATTAAATGAAAATTGACTCTGGTTAGTCAAATTGATTACTTAAGTCAGATTCATTATCAGTATAATAAATGATAGTCAGATTCGTTAATTTGTTAACGAATAACTATCTGATTCGCTAAGGTAACGAATGGATAGTTAAATCGTTATAATGAATCAGAGTTGATTCGTTAAAACAAAAGGATTTGTTTCGTTATGATAACGAATGAGTTAACGTATAAGTTTGATTCGTTACTTGTAACGAATGTAAACATTTAAACAAGTATAACGAATGAGATATACATTCGTTAATCAGAATATGATATTTGAATATTATACTAATGTTTATTTATTTATTTTTATTTTTTTTGTTTTAACATTAATGGTGACGAGAATGTTCAGAATCCTGTTCCCGAGCTAAATCCCGATAATCTAGAATAGCCTCAAGTTCAAGCCGAACCTGAACAAGCTCAAGTATTGTTTTCTTGGAACAAGAGTCATAACATCTGTGCTTATTTAGAGCCAAATTTTGAAGACACACCAATCTTTGGTGGCATGATCAGTTTCTTGACTTGCTCCAGGATATACAAGGCCATCTTGACTCGTACTGTTGTCTATCAGAGTTTTATTCGAGCATTTTGGAATACCGCTCGATACAACGAGGCCGAAAATCAGATAGAAGCAATGATTCAAGATAAGCGAGTTGTGATTGATATTGCTGTGATTCGAGATTCGTTGGGGTTTCGTGATACGATTGATGATAGGTGTGAGTTTGAACGGAGTTTGATACGTGGGTTGTTTGGAAAAGTATAACGGAGATCTGGGCAAGTCTATGTACAACAAAGCAAACTTCTGTGAACAATACAAGTACTTGCTTCACGTGTTGATCCATTGTCTCGGTGGTCGTAAAGGTGGATTTGACGAGTGCCGAGTGATGCTGCAATCAGCTTTTGTTGCCCTAGTACTAAATAAACCATTCAATTTCTCTTAATTGGTTTATTATCATTTGAAGAAAAATATCACGAGCCGTCATAAGTTTCTATTGTATCCCAGATTTCTGCAAGTAATGATCAATGATCTGTTGCCTGATTTGATTAAAGATCAGAACGATGTGACGAGGCTTGAACACATGAATGACGAGACGTTGAGGCGTTTAAGATCTTATCGTGGTCAAAGTCTTCAAGATAGACCTAAGTTTAAGCGATTGATCGGTCATCTTGTGAACGTTGATTATCAAGAGCCACCTAATGATCGTTGGGCTCATGATGATTCCGATTCTGAGCGTGAAGGTGGTAATGGTGGAAATGGTGGAAATGATGGTGGTGATGGTGGTCCAGGACCACAGGCTGGGTTAACTTATGAACAGAAGAGAAAGCGTAAGGGTAAGGAACCGATGGAAGATAAGGGGGAGTAGCCTAAGAAGCAACGGGTTAGAAGAGGCTCAGGTATTAAGATACCTAGTCAACCGTTTGTGAAGTCTACTCCTATTGTATCTGCTCCGGTATCTATTCCAGTTGGTATTTCTACTTCACCTACAGTTCAGGATATTCCGAGATCTCCAGTTCCAGATTTTACTCGATCTCCTACTCCTGTACAGATACCTATTTCTCCAGTGCCTCCATATATGACTCTGACTACTACTGCAAGACATGATTCTTATTTTGGAGATGTATTGCAGACAGTGTTGGCTCATATGCCTACATCACAGCCAACTACTCCAGAGACTCCAGTTACCCTACACAGTTGTCAAGACTTGAGCATTCATTTATGACATTTACTCGTCCTTAGGGTCCCTTGCAACTAGTTCATCCAAATTTCTTTGGTATGACTCCTCAAAATCAGTGGTTCCATATGATGAATCTGTTGCATCTTCAACAGACACAAAGGCAAGCTGACAGAGCTGCCCATGAGCTAGCATAATGGAATTTGTTACGACATATTCAGTTTGCTCAACGTGAAAACAGGGAACTTAGAGCCCTTGTTGCTGCTCAGGGGGAGAGATTGGATAAACAAGATGAGATTATCCTTCAGCTCACTTGTAAAGATGACGAGTTGAAAAAGTTAAAGAATGATGAGGAGGATAAAGATGGTGAAGGAGGTGTAAATCAGCAACCGGGCCGTAATTCTGCGCCGTCGGCAGGTAATAAGACTGATACGAGTGCTGATGGTGGGTCTGGTAGTGATTGCAGATAGTACCATACAAGGATTACACGAGAGCCAAACCGATTGATGTCATTCCAGCTAACATGATTTTGTTTGTGGGTATGGACGGAGTCATGGTGAACGCAGATGAGATCGAAGAAGGTGAATTTGTAGATCATTCATGACCAAAGAGCAGATAGCCTTGCTTCTGGATCTAAACGAAGAGGAGGTTGAGGAGTTGGGGTAGAAGTGTGGATGTGGATATTGAGATTGAGGAAAGTACGAATACAGGTATTCCTCGTGGGAATGTACCTGATTATGATGAGGTGGAGGTAGAGGACGTTACTGCTGAGGAGTATCCTGAGTTTTACACCGACAACATCAACAATGACTCAAGTATTCCGTTCTTCACTACAGAACATTTTGATGCAGCAGAACGTCACTTACATGAAGAGATAGAAAAGTGGAATAAAGCTGCAGAGACAAGTCACTTATCGGCGACAGAGAAAAAGCGCAAACGTGCTTTGGATGATATGTTCAAGCATAATGTAAAGAAGATGAACAAGATGATCGAGACCTTTCTTTATCATGAACGGGAGGAAGTCAAATTGGCAAAGGCTCGAGCATTTGCATACCAGATGAAAAAGTACAAGCCGGCGAAAGATGTGAAAGGTGATTTGGTCGCGTGGCAGTTTGATTATGAGCTTAAAGTATATATCATGAATTGGGAGCACGGTATTTATTACTTCAAGCGTCCACACGATATCTTATCTATGCCAAGGTGGGACGTTAGAACATTAGCTAACAGGCCGTTCGTGAATCGAGGAGATGATGTCTGGGCTAAGTGGTTCTATTATCATTTATTGCATGAAACCCGTTATGGTTTCAAGTTCTTCAAGCCGCAGGTGCCGACTCACAAGTACATTGATGAGATTGATCAACGCACTGGCTGGAGGAAGATGATTCTACAAGTAAAGCCGCCAAAGACAATGAAGAGGGCTCCAATGAAGACATTCCCTCAGAGTCTGTTCACGTCGTTCAATTACTGGTATTATGATAATGAAACCAGTGAAGCTGTTATCGTATTTGGTTCTGGTTCAAACACAAGGACTATACGTGTGATTGATCCGATGTGGTTGGTTAACTTATCTGAGTCTGACAACGATGCCTTATTTACAAGTCAGATCAGATTCGCTAACGTAAGTGACTACGAACTTGCTATGCAATTTCATAAGGTGGTTTGTTATGCATACAAGATTCATAGTTGTGTGGACTGGAAGACAAAGATGTTCTAGCATTGATGAAGATAAAGAGCTCGAGACGAGGGGGAGTTTTTTGATACATGTTTTGTACGTCTCGGTCTTTATCGTCTGATAATGTAATAGTTTTAGTTTATATGGGGTTTAATGTAAATATGCTCGTTCGTCTAAATTGTAAGGCACATTCGTTACCTCGAAACGAATGTGTCACATTCGTATAATGTAAGCTCCATTCATTAACCAAGATTAACGAATGGAACATAACGAATGAAGGCTACTCGCTATGATAATTGTATTAACGAATAAGTTTGCTTATTCGTTAGGATAATGTATCGAATGACCCATTCGTTAAGGCTATCTTAACGAATGAGGTCATCCCCTATATATACCCCTGTATTCTATTTCTAATGTAACAGTTCTGATTATCTCTCTTACCATCTCGTTACTCTGCCCAAATTCACTCTCAACACACACACTACACACACCTAAAGTATTCAAGCCTAATCGTATGCATACACAACGAATCAGTCGATGTAATAATAAGATCTAGATCCTAGCAGGCTCTTTCAGGCTCCGGTTATTAAGATGGTCGTATGATCATACTAATGAGAATCCAAGACTTGATAGATACAAACACCCTTAAACAAATAGCAATTAGCAAAAAGAATTTAATTGATACAACACACAATGATCATGTTTGTGATTGATTGAGGTATATATATGATAGAAAATATGACTAAGTACGCATATGTCCCCAAAACGTTTGAAAACAGTATGTAAAAAGGGGAATGATCAAACTCACCTGATCGAATAATCCAAACGAAATGACTACGACAAGAAAGCGATAATCACACCCTTTGAGAAGTACCGATAAGAGTCCTAACAATATTATGAATGAATTATAAAGGATATAACACGTATAATGAATTTAGGATTTCGATGTGGATTGAGTTACAATTATGACTGGCACGTTAGGGATTGAACGATTGCTCTCTAAAGATTATTATTATTATTATTCAATTATAAAAATCATTATTTGTCCTAAAATCAGTTTTACGAATAATTAATTTAAATAAATATGAATTGAGACCTATTATAGTAATAAACATTTAAATATATAATTATCATAAAATTTATATATTGGAATTTCTAACGAAAATCGATGGTAAAAATATATTTAACACTTTTAATACGTTCATTATAGTCTTGTTTTAAAAATAATACACACACATATATATAGGCTTAAGTTCAGAAGAGAAATGAAATTACTGTAAAAAATGTAAGAAATGAATATGGACCACTAGTTTTATTTTATGTTATAAATCTTTAAAAATAAATAAAAAAATATAAATGCAACAATAAATGCATTCTCTCTCTTCAATTAATACAATTAATATAACCATAATAAATCCCTATCTTTTCCATTAATACAACTAATATAACCCAAATAGATCTTCTCTAATTAATAAATATCAAAACATAATACTTTTTTTCAATTGTATACTTAGAAAAATTATTGTTATAAATAATAATAAAAAAAATATCATACAAATATGTTCATTAAATATAAACAATAAATATACAACATACACAAAATTATATAACCTACACTTGTTTTGAGCAATAAAAACATACAACATACAAAAAAGTATACAACTTACATATGTAATTCAACATCAACAATTATATAAACTAGAAAAAGATAATCACATCCTATACGTGTGTAGGTTATATGTTTTCTTATTCTAAGAACAAGTGTATTTTACATGTTTTTGTGTAGGTTGTATATTTTTTATTGACATTTAATGCTAACATATGTAAGATAGTTTTTGTATTATTCATCACAATATACCTACGTGTTGATGGATATTGATATATTGAGTTGAAAGAAATTGGTTTTTGATAGAGAAAAAATACTTAATGTGTGAATAAATTGTATTTAAATATGTAGGATAAAATTTTCGAGTGTAGGTTATATGTTTTTCGTGTGTAAGTTATACGTTTTCGTGTGCGTGTGTAGTTTATTGATGCTGAATTTTGTGTGTCGGTTATATGTTTTTCGTGTGTAGGTTATCTGTTTTCTTATTCTTAGAACAAGTGTAGGTTATATGTTTTTGTGTAGGTTGTGTACTTTTTTGTTGATATTTAATGTAAACACATGTAAGATAGTTTTTTGTACTATTTATCACAATGTAAATGCGTGTTGATGGAAATTAATATATTGAGTTGGAAGAAATTGGTTTTGGATAAAAAGAAATTTTAATGTATGAATAAATTATACTTGTGTAGGATAAAAATTCAAGAGAGAAAAAAATAAGTTATAAAAATAAATGAATTCTTAATATTTTCCAATTATAATAATTTGATTAGTTATATTAATTAAATAAATAACTATTATATTTATTAGTTATATTAATTGAAGAGAGAGCATGCATTAATACTTTCTTCATTTATCTTTAAGCATTTAAAACCTAAATTAAAATTATCGGCCCATATTCATTTCTCATGTTTCTCACATTAATTTCATTTTCTCTCCTGAACCATCCCATATATATATATATACATATCTAATAAATATGAACAAATTTATGAAGACATTTTAACAACGATAATCCTTTTAATAAGATAATAATGATTTATTATTATTAATAAGATATATAAATACACACACATACACAAACGAAATCTTGTAACAAAACTAGTCGACACGAAACGTTTAACTTTTATGAGGTCGGTTTAAATAAAATATTGTTTATTAAATATTTAATATTACTTTTAATGTATTATAAATTATTATAAATGAGTTTAAACAATAAATAAATAAAAATACCAAAAAAAAACTCTTGCTGGCCGGACTCGAACTCGCGACCTCAGCCAGCCAAAGAAATTAACACACACCAGCCATACGCGCTGGTGTGTCAGTTGGTTATTGAATGAAAACTGAACTCTATATAAGAAACCAATTAACAGCAGTTTGATCATAAACCCTAAAATATACAATCGATCAATCCGTTGAGTATTTGATAAATTGATGTTAGGGCTTTTGTAAAGCTCACTGTGATGAATTCAAACATACAACTTATTACCTTAATCGTCGATTAAACACGGTTCAACTTGAATTAACAGGGCCGGCAATAGTTGACGACGAACAGGGTAGGAACAGTCAATGATAATCCAATTAACCTGAGGGGTTTGGTTGGCGCTGATATTAGAGACGCGTAGACGCGATGAATTGAGTTGTGATCAAGCTTAAGATATATACCCAATTTTTAGGTTAAGATGGTTAATAAAATAAATCAATTCGTGTTATATCTGATCTCGTTTTCTAATTAAAAGAGTTGTCTAGGCCGCTAATGGTAAAAGGAATCACAACCAGGATTCAATTCCGAGTTTAGAACGAAGATTGTGGTTCAAGCAAGGTAAACGGCTCACGGGTATAGTTAAATGGGTCATGGGTTAACGGTTCTAGTTAATTGGTTATAAAGATGATATATAAAACTTACATTTTAGTCCTTGAAGATTTGTAATGGAACAATAAAGGGTTAAAGTATATTTTTGGGTGAAAGTGTATATTTTCCAAAGTTTAGAATATATATTAAAAAAATATAATAAACAAATGTAAATGGTAAAAAATTTCTCGATAAACGCGAAACTTTTCAATGTTATAATTTCTCGAACCATAAAACGGGTCGGGTAGCAGATATAAGTTGTACGTGGAAAAACCCGAGTTGTTACAGAATCGTTGGGGGTTTTTTGAGAGGTATCTGGTTGAGTACCTTACCGGGGTCAGATACAGAGGTTGTTAATTTGGAGGATACCCAAAAGGTTGGGATTTGTACATATGGAGACCCACCTCATTGGGAGGCGGTACATGCTGTATCACCGGCGGGGACGCCGGCTACTGAGAGCTCACAGAGGCAGCAGATCCCACACAGGACCGTGCAGCCTCCTCTATGGGGTCAACCACTTCCACCCTGACCGCCACGTTTGTTGCCATCATCACAGCAACTTACGTTAGAGTATATCTATCAGTAGTAGGTGGTGATGCAGGAGGAGACTCGCTGATATTTTAGTATACTATTTGATCATTTCCAGGTACCCCTACCCAAGTCTTTGAGGCTTCCTACTGAGGTGGGTGGAGCAGGAGATGCTGGTGGAGCTGGTATTGTTGGTGGTGCTACACATGAAGCTGGAGGATCTAGAGCTGGCGGAGGCGGTGATGAGGAGAAGTTGGTGATAACAGCAGCCATAGCCGATCGCTTTTGGGTTTACTTTTATTTTCCCCTTATTTTTGTTTTTATCTTTTGATGGGTTGTATATATATTATATAATAATCGATGGAAAAATGTATGGGTTGAATCGACTGGGTAATATATATATATATACATATATATATACATATATATATATATATATATATATATATATATAATTCAGCTAAACTGAGATATTTTTTATGAAACTGGGATGATAATTAAGAATTTTGGATTTTTTACTTTTTTTGTTTTATTTTATTTTTTTTATTTTTGGGTTTTTTGTGGTCCAAAATGGTTCTCATGGTTCTCAATTTACAAAAATTTTTCACATGATCCTGATCATATATATATGTATGACGTTTATTGTTGCTGCTGTTAATTTGTAAATTTGTTGTATTTGAACTTTGTAGGTGTAGTTCACTATAAACCCTCACGAGACCTTACTCGTCCACCCGGGCTACGGGGGGTTTAAAGGGCTTTTTGCATATGCCAAATGTAACCGTGATTCCTTCGAAAGTGAGTTAGGTCTTTTAATATTTTTACTCATTTAAGAAATTTAATTATGAAATTTATTTAATTCAGATTGGTAACTAAAACTAACAGTTATGAAAACAGTATTAAGTGACCTATTCTAATAGTCGTGAGAAGCGTGCTTCTGTAATTTTGAGAGTTTGAAGAAACAGTTGAGTTGTTTGAGGAGACAGATTCATCTAGGTAAGCACAAGTGCACACGAGTTACCTCTATCAAGTGATTTCGTTTTCATAATTTTCTTTGTTTTGCTAGTTAATTTGTTAAGAGTGTAATTATATAATTGTATGACCATCACATTAGGCCCGGTTTAAAAATAATAATCAGTAAAGTTTAACCCCGTCCTCATTAATGTTCTTTCAAAAGCTAATTCTTTAACATTGAAGACAATGCTAACCTTAAGTGTGGGGATGGGGGAAAATTTAAAATTTTTTACCTTAGAATACCTTGATTGTGTGACATTCGTCACTTTCCGTATTTGAAACCCGATCCATATTGTAATTTGAATCCTTAGTCAATCAATAAATCGATTCATGTTATGTTATATTGTGTGGTTTCATGTTTATTATTCATGGTAAACCCACTCAATCATGTGTTATAATCAAGTTTATTCGAGTATATTCGCTAATTTTGAGTATTTAACAAGTCCAGGGACTAAAAGTGCCAAATTTCAAACTTCCTGACACTCAAACACGAGGTCGTGCTTCCCTACCACACCCACGTGGTCACCTTTCTTGAATAGACAAAAAAAATGATGACCTGGCACCTCAAAACATGGGGTCGTGCTTCCCTTAACATGCCCCCGTGTCCAGTTGTCATTATGACTCATTAATTAGACAAAAATGTGGTCCCAACACTAAAAACACGGGGCCGTGCTTCTCTTAATACGCCCTCGTGTCCAGTTGTCCTTATGACTCATTAATAAGACAAAAATGTGGTCCTGACATGAAGCACAGGGCCGTGTTTCATGGAACACGGGGGGTGTGCCTGACAACCAGCTAAGCCTATAAATAGAGGAACTTGTTCCTTGCTTGGATACAAGTTCCACTTAAACACACACACTTTCCACTTATAATCAAGCATTTTGGAGTTGGGTAAAAGGCTTGGAAGGTCTCCACTCAATTAAAAAGAAGAATTATCATCTTTGTGGTTAGATTATCCTAATTTCATTTTAACAACCAAATTTTGTTGGGTTTATAACATGTATATAGCAATCTATCATCCAAACATACTTTAAATTCTCGTTTTAATATACAAATGGTTATTAAATTCATATAATAAACTTTATAGAATTTTCATTTTTAATCATAAATAATTGTAGACATAGTTTTGTTATTTTGGATTTGTTCTTTAAAATGTCACAACAATGGTATAACCATTTTGATATAATTTTGGTTAATATAAATACTTATGTTCATAAAAGAAACCCGTAAACATAATTTCACAAAGTTTTAGAAATGTCTTAAACATTTTATTTATTTATCATCTATTAAAAGTATATTTACAAATCATTAAAGATAACTATTGTTGATAAAACATAGTTCCATATTTTTATGCACATATGTATATGTATATGTATATATATGTAATATTTTTTGTATATTATATATATATACATATATATATGCATATATATATATATACGTATGGATATCTTATTTATATTTTTATGTAAGTATCTTAGACATAATTTATTTTTATATTTTATCATATTTATCTCATTTATACATTTAAACCATAAAACGAAATCCCCAAAACGCTTATGAACTTATAAACTAAAAGTTGTCTGTTTTCGTTCGAATATTCATACTTGCCTTATTCAATACATTAGGATAAACTGTTGCGGTTTTTCCGGGTCGTTCATCCAACTCGCTTTTAAGCTTTATCATTTTCGCTCCCATATCCATGTGAGTAATCATAACCCCTTTTGACTTTTAAACACTTTGGGGGTGTATCATGTACCGTATTAAAAGAATCATGGTTTTTTATTCTTTCAATCATGCAATTCAATCTATGTTATGTGTTTATTCATGCTATGTGTGGTGATGCGTAGCGTTGTGTTGTGTTGTGTTGTGTTGTGTGGGTATTCAATCAATTAGTCAAGTGTGAATCATTAACTTAACAAGATATCGGTAACGATGATCGATCTATCCGGGTGACGCCCGTCCGAATTTGACTGTTTTGGCATTTGGACGATCAGAACCGACATTCCATAACCTTTGGGTTATGGACACAAGTCAATAAGGTGTGATCACACATTTTATTCAATCATATGTGTTATTCATTCATGCGTGCTTAGATATACATTTAACATGTTGAATTGCGTTTTCAATCTATTATATATGTGTGTGTGTGTGTCTCAATCTATGGTTGCTCACCAACTATTCATATAGTTGATATCTTATTTTATACATGATGTAGGTACACAAGTTTGATGTTTACTTTGAAGTTCAAAACATAATATCGCTATGGACCTAGGCTAATAAAACAATAACGGTGTTATCTTTATGCTATGTTATTTCCTTGAAACTACTTGTAATGTGTGATATGTTTTAATGTGATGAATAAATATTATAACTTTAATTAGTGTCATGTTCTATGAACCATCACAGTTCACGCCCCAACGTATATCCTCCGTCGATTGGGGTGTGACAGATTGTGTGCAAAAGCAGAAATTGTAAATTGTTAATTGATGTTTTTAATGCCAAGTTAGAGGTCTTTGGTCATGGTCAGTTTTTAAGCTTCTCGAATTTTTTCTCATCGAGTGTTTTTCAAAAAGGAAAAATAAAATGGACCGTTTAGATGAAGATAACGAGTCATGGGGACGGGTACACATGCTTCATATCGACAGCCCAATTCTTCCTGTGCGTGTGTGATATTATCCCTACATATATATATATAATATAATACACATATTAATATATAGATATATATACATGTCATGTGAGTGATGTTAAGAGTGTAACCAGTATGTTCATGATATTTAGAACTTGTTTGTCATATGCATGTCGAGATCTTAATACCACCATGTGTATGGGGAAATAGGACTTTAGAAACCCACATATAATGGCCTTTACATAAATAATACTCCCTGCCCCACATTATTCCCTAGGAGCCAAGTTTGTGCCTTTTCCCTTTCATTTGCTTAAACCCATATTACAAGCCGTGTTAGCCTTAGCCTTTTATTTTTATTATGTGTGATGAAACCCGGTATATTATAGTGTATATAATCAGTTTGTGGAGCATAGTACACAATGTACGTATGTATGGCGTCATTTGTTTGTATATATTGTTGTTTGTTGAAAAAAAAGTGAAAAATAAAAAAAAAACTCAAAAAGAATCAATGTTTGAAGTCGGTATTGGTTGTAAATAACAGTCAGTCAGTAGTTGGGATTGTTTGTTTAGTTGTTTGAATTAATTGGGTTTCATCCACCAAAAGTCACTAAATAAATCATGTTCCATACCCGAACCTAAGCCACAGTAAAACCCTTAGTCATCTTCATTATACAACCAATGGTTAATGGGTGGAGATATGACTGGCTAGCAAGTTTATTACTTTATGTTCATACTCGGTGTAGAGGGCAGAGAGATACTAGCGCACTTTTTGTTGGTCCAGATATTAAACCGGGAGGATATATATATATATATATAAATATATAAATATATATATATATATATATATATATATATATATATATATATACGGTGGAGTTATAATAAGAAGTGAAGTGTGTCTAAAAATGTAAGAAGTAATCTGGTGCGTTAGATTTGGTGATCTGATGGTATAGATGGAAAGTGTGTTTTGTTGGTTGTGTGTTTTATTTTAATACTTGTTTTATAACATTAAAGGGGCATAATCGTCCGGTGTGTTATATTATACATGGAAAAGTTATCAATCTAATTATCATTTTTTAATCCAAATTTAAAACACAATACCAAAAACATGACAAGATATATAACAGTGTGTTTTAAATCAAAATTTAAAAAAACACCAGATTTTAATCCAAATTTAAAACACAATACCAAGAACACCAAGAACTAAAACACACTAGCTTGAACACCATAACCAACATTAATGAACTATATATATTACAGTATGTTTTTAAATCGAATAATAATCTGAATTTAAAAACAACACCAAATTTTAATCCAAATTTAAAATACAACACCAAGAACATAAAGAACAAAAACACACCTACAAGTAACCAAAATTCAAGCAACACATCTGATCATTTGAATCCAATATTATTTTTTGTAGATTCATTACGTTAAGTCTAAAACATAGAATAAACTAATTCAAAGAGTTTCAATTTATAATCCAGTTAACAATACATATCATATTATTGCATTGCGTTCTGAACAATTAAAGGAAAAAGATACTAAATAAATGAAATTAAAAGCTCGACTAATAATTAATATCATATAGAAACCAAAATGTTATGTTTACATCAGAATCCCGTGGTGTTCTCTTGCTTCCAATCTCTTAACAAGCCACGTCTAGAATTTCTAATTCGATCTCCTCAAAACAGCCATTGGAGACCAAATCACCACTTTGTGGCTAATCTGGACCCTTAATCATCACCACTGCCTATTGGATAACGAGTCATCACTGCTGCAGCGACGGAACCCTAATTGCTCGCTGGAAAAGTTAATATGTTCGCACAGGGGTCATTAGAAATAAGAGGTAGCGGTGAGAAAGGTGATGATGGATGCTCGTTGATGTTGTTGGACGAACAGCCCGGCTTGGAGCCGTCGTTGTTGGTGACGCAGGAGAGCCGGTCTCTTTTCTCCCCTTTGGTTCAATTACTCTCTCATGAGTCTCTCTCTCTCTCTCTATCTCTCTCTCTCTCTCTCTCTTAGTTCAAAGGCACCATCACAGTCCTGTAAGCGGAAGAAAATGAATATGGCAACAGTGTATTTGGCCACCAGTGTAGTTAAACAGCACACAAATAGACAATTGTCAGCTACACTGTCTGGTAAACGATACAAAATGGTTCCAAAAGGGGTCTTAACCACCACATAAAACATACCACAATAGGCAGTCGCCACCAACAGACCACCACTATGAAGGGTTCTAAATCAGGAATCAAAACCCAACAACGACGACCATAAGCACCACCACGTCAAAACAGCCTAGGTTCCCAAATGGACTCTGGCTACTACAATAGTAAACCACCACACCCGATTTAAACCGCCAGATCTACCCTACGGCGGTAGTGGTTTCCTGAAGAGGAAGCAGAAAGAGTGGTGTTGTAAGACACCTTCACCGCTATTCGCCATCGCCATTGACGGAAAGATCGTAGGCAACAACGGAGCAACACCATGCTTTCTCTCAATAGTAAACAATGAAGAAAGTTGTAGTTGATGGCGATGTCATACTGGAGACGCCCGATGAAACAAACCGTCCATAGAGAAACAAATTCATGGTGTGGTGTGGTTATATTAGAGAACGATGAGTCACAATAATGCTATAATTCAAGAAGACTTAATTTAGAATATAATTCCAAAATTTAAAAGATTTGGTTGATTACCATCATGTCCCTGTGTGTTATATTGCATCTAACGGTCCAGATTTCTTCTTACACTTCTTAGGAAAAATCTACTTATTATAGCCTTGCTCTATCTCTATCTCTCTCTCTCTCTCTCTATATATATATATATATATATAATATATATATATATATATGAGGGGTGTGATCATGTGTGCCTTAACCGGAACAACGTGCACTTGTTTGGGCGGTCCCATTGTTTTTAAATGTTTCATTAAATTGTTTGGTGGGTTATCAATCTTGAAAGTGTCAGTCTTGGGAATTGGGTATGACCATATATCTTACTAGTATCGATGATGATAATTGATGAACCATCAATTGAGTCGTATGAGTTTCATGATAGTTTGCTTGAGGGCAAGCAAATGATAAGCGTGGGGATTTGATGGTCGGGTATAATTCGTGTATAATATTATATTAATATGTTCGTTTTTAGTTTATTTATTGTGTGAGCATAGGTACTTCAAGCATGTTTATGTGTTTCAGGTCTTTGGACGTTAAGGATGCTTATTGGTGTTATTTACGAACTTTGAATGATGACTTAGAAGAGCGGAACTAAGTGGCACACATCCCAATGCAGAAAACAAGAGAAAAGCCAAAAATTTCTGTTACTGAAGCCATTCGCGCTACACAAAAGGATGAGAAGGTGATTCTTCGCGCTACGCGAAGAATCCTAGACTGAAGCCTGACTATTTTGTCCTTCGCGCTACACGAAGGACCAAGGTGTAATCTGTTCACGCTACGCGAAGGGAGTAAAAACGGTAAAAATAACCTAAATCTTATATAACCAATTTTGAGTCCCCATTCGAGTTATCTTCCATTCTAGCAGCCAAGAACAAGCCCAAGGACGATTTTATTCCATTTCGGAGCTTTCGGTTTATCCAACCAGTCCATGCTTCCTTCCTTTTATCAGATAAGCGAATTACTCGTGATGCCGATGTCAGTCTAAAAACCTTTGTGATCACTTTAGGCTAGGGTTTTGTGTAAACTGATTATGATCGGATTCTATGTAATATAATGATTAAGAACTTGATTGAATATGTTATTTGATCTTGTTTTACTTTATTAATTGATTGTTCAAACATTTTGTTTATCAAATATTGCATCAACTATTCAGTTGTGTTCATCAGCATTTAGGATTAGGTTCTTGTGTCATTGATCCGATAGCCGCTATTTATTGTATAATAATTGGATTTCATAATGTAAAGCTGGTAATCGGGTAGATTGCATTCAGTTGTGTCCACAATTCGGATAGGGTTTTGTTTATCATTACAACCGAACTACTAGGTCAAGTAATTACTGCGCAATCAATTTAACTGAATCTGTGAGTAGTTGGTTATCACATTACCTGAACCTGAAGTGAATCACTCTTTTCTCATAATTGTTTATGGTCATTAAAAGTAATTGTATGTTTTCAATACATCTTTCTAAACTACTTGACATTGTCTGTCCGTCTAATAATTAAATTTAAGTTATGAGTCAAACTTGCACTTTCCACTGATTTCATGTGGAAACTAACTTACTTACCCACACTAGTTATAGGTATTTAAGTTTTATAAATACTTGTTTTTGATTAGATAACGACATCTACATCATATCACCTTTACCGGTCCTAAACTAACTTAGTTCGCACTAAAAATCGATTTTTAACAAGTCCAGAGGCCAAAATGGTCAAAAATGAAAGTTCTGACGAAACCGACCCGTTATGTAGCGCGACGGGGGCCTCCAAGGCTGGCCGCGTAGCGCGACCAGCAGCAACAATTTTGTTTTTGTAGTTTGTTTTCTTTCGTTTAAGGTCCGAACTCGTGTTTTAACCATTCAAATCCACCACGATTCAACATATAATTATTATAGAACCCTCAAAACATGTTTTCTCTCTAGTTATAATTTATTTAATTCAAAAATCATTTAAACAAAAGAATCAAGGTGCACCTGTTTATCCACTAGAAAAGTTCATGCACCCTTTCCTCAAACCATAATCCTCTCCCATAAGTACCCCCTCAATATCAACCAGTTCACTAGCCGAATCATACCTTTCAATCCATTTCGGCTAAATGTTTTTGATATTTTCAGTTGTTATAAGTTATTTTACCTCAAGAAAACGATTTTGATCTTTGTTTAATGTTTTTGGACATTCAAACACATGTTTATGCATTTTAGGCGGTTTGGTCGTTTTCGGGAAAGTTTACTTGTTTAACCTTATATTTGAGTTTGGATCTGGAAATTTTACTTTATTTTAGTTCTATGATTTTGGACATGTGGTAACCATCCTCGGTCTCATATCGAGTCAAGGAACGAACCAGAACTATACACACGTTTGAACAACTGAGTTGCATAGAACACTTTAGATCTGACTTTTCTGTTTTTTAATTATTATATCGTTAATATGGAAGTGTTAGAACAAACATTGGCTTGAACCAAATTTCGGATGAAAACTGAGTAAAACCGAACACTCATTTCAACGAGTTATTCAACGTTCAAACTACCAAGAGTTCAACCTATCTTTTTAGTTATGTTTTACTTTATACTACTCATATTACTTACTATTTTTAAAGTGTTAGAACAAATCTTGGCTTGAACCAAGTTTTGGATAAAAACCAAGTAAAATCAAATTTCCCGTCTTAACGAGCTAGTCACCGTTAAAACCACCAAAAATCATCTTAATTTCTTAGCTTATTTTTCATCTTGTATTATTTATATTTTTATGATTATGGTGTGTTGAAATCAAACATGGTCTTATACAAAGATCGGGCCGATTTACACCAAACACTCGCTTAAACCCGAGTTTGGGACTTTATTGATAAAAGTTCTCAAACTTGTTTAAGTTACTAATTTTATTGAAGCAATTCATATATGTTAATATTATGGTAAGCTGGAATTGAATTTGGTACTTTATCAAGTCCCGAACCGACTAAATCGAACAAGCCGTTAAAAGTCGAATCTTGATGCTTACATTAGCGGGATCGTGCATACTTGCACTAAGCCAACTCCCCTATGTAAAACTTAACAAAGATTGAGTAAAACTAAATATCAAAATCCTGGTTTCATGATCTCATTTCATTTTTCCCTTACTTTATTAACTGCATTTTGTAAAATATAACTTAAAATACTGAAAACCCAAGCCTTGTTTTTATGAACTATTATTTCATTTATATTCCATCTTCAAGACTCAATATTAACTCAAGGTCTTTCAATCTAGGATTCGCACGTTAAACCAAACCATTGGGCTCGCTTACTTAAGGATTTATTCTAAGTTTTTCTCATCAACATCACTTTTCCAAGTGAGTAATTTCATCCCTATTTTCTCTTTCATACTTTCGGGGTTGATTGCATACTTACTCAAATAAAAATGATTTAAGACTTAGATCCTCAAACCACAAACTCTAGGTTACATACTGCTTAGAATAATCGCCCGATTGTGTGTTATATGCCTAATATGATCAATTACTAAATGTTTATTGCTTTTGTTGGTTGGCCTCGTCCTTATCCTCAATATGTATGATCATACGCTCCTGTTTGTAATTTGGTAGTTTTACCTATTAGAAAGAAACCTCATTTGTTTATGATTTATATACCTCAATTGTCGCTTTTATTCATGGATTCACATATGAGTTGTGGATTTTTGCCTCATATTATATATATACAAAAAAACCATGGAATTGCTCATCAACATGCGTGCTGACAAAATATATTTTATGCAATGCTACATGTTTGATAATTGGATGACTGAATATTTTAAGACGTTATCTATTTTAGACCCTTTAGGTTATTAATTAAATGACCTATTTATTTTCCTTGTACTTTGTTTTATTTGTATGAACAAGATGTGTTGTATCTGATGTTGAATGAAATGAATGAGTTGTTTAAATATTGTCATGTGCATTGAGTAATCATAGTCGCGTCCCAACACGTTCCTCCGTTTTGATCGGGGTGTGACAAAAAAAACTCCCGGCAAACAATAAAAACGCATGTTGCGGCCTATAACGTCAATTTGGCCGGCGTTCTTTGACTGTATTGATGGTAACGGAAAAAAACTTGCTCGTTGCGACGTTAAACCGACACGAATAAAAAAAGCGTAGGTTGTGATGGCAAACCGACACGAGTTCGCTCAGTATCGGGTTACGACTCCGAAAGTATAGAGAAAAATAAATTCATCCACACCCAAATAAAACAAATTATATATTTAAATAAAAAAACCGAAACGAAAAGATAAATACACGCATGCTGCGGTTGCGAACCGATGCAATTTTGTCCGAAATACACAGACAAAAAAACTTGCCTCGAACAAATAAACGCATGTTGTGGCCTTAAGCTGAAGTGAATTCGGTCATATGTTTAATTGTATCCACGTTAATAAAAAAATGCACGCTTCGCGGCGATTTAAAAAAAACAAATATTTAAATTAAACAGCGAAACATAACACGCATGTTGTGGCTGCAAACTGACACGAATTCTTCCGAAATCGACGGACAAAAAAACTCACTGCGAACAATAAAAAACCACACGTTGTGGCCTCTAACTAAGATGAATTAAGTGGGAATCATTTGATGGTTTCAACGTTAAAAAAACCTGGGCATTATGCGATGGCAAACCATCGCAAACTAAATTATAAAAACAAGTTGACCAATCACGTGGTGCCTAACCGGTTTTGACTCGTTTAAGTTAAAAAAAAATAAGTCAGTCATGGGTTTCACCAAACCTGAATAAATCTTAAACGAGCTATAATATCTCATTTATTTGCGAATCCTTTTTATTATCAAACAATAATTTCTAGGGCCATAGGTTTCATGAAACCCGGATAGCCCTTAAACAGGTTATAATATCTCACTTAAGTTAAAAAAAAACATAAGTGGGTCACTAATCTCACCAAACACGTATAGCTTTTAAACGGGTTATAACAACTCATTTATTTATAAAACTCTTTCATCATCAAATGTTAATTTAATTGATCTGCTCTACATATTCCCCGTAGCCGATCTATCCTCTCCATCACCGGTTAACTTTCAATCAGGGTCGTCTCCGAGAACCCCTTAAAATTTTGGGGCTTGCGACGATTAAAACAGTGGGCCCCTAAAATCGTCTTCCCTCAATTATGTAATACATAATTTGACAATTTTACCAATATAGTTTCATTTTAAAATGCCCAAAACAAACAAATAATAATAAACATATTATTAAAATGAGTCATATAAAACACAAATTAAAGTTTTTTTCTATAAAAAAATAACACTAATTGGAATTAAACCCGTGACCATTGTTTCTATAGTTTAGGACACTTTTCATTCAACCAATTCAATGAGTCATTATGTAGGCTTTTATGTTAAAACACTATTATATATAAAATATAAATTTTGTTTTTTAATATAATTACATGGGATAAAAGCTATTATAACATATATAGATAAAGAATCCAATATAAATTAAATTCTTTATCGTACATTACGTATGTGACACTTCGAACCGTTGATTTTCAGAAACCCAAAATCATAATTACACTCATATGCTCGTCCCTCTCCTTCAATCTGTCTCCACCAGCACTCGCCGACATCAACACACCTCCTTCACCATCACCACTTCAATTGAATTAAACTGAAATACACCATTTGCAGACACCCATTTGCAGAAATTTAAATACGTTCCAGATTTGTTCATATGATGAAATTGATGATTAAATCTATGGTCGATTGATGATTTCTTGATGATACGAGATTATATGAAGTGATTTTAGCGTTCAATTTCATGCTATAGATAGTTTAATTTCATATTTGAGCTTCTGAACGTTTAAAGGTTTGTCTAGAACGTTTAATTTCATATATGAGCTCTGATTAGGGTTCCGAACTTCTAAACAGAACTTCCAAACTTTTTTGTTCTGAAATTCTAAACAGAACTTCTAAACTTTTTTGTTCTGAACTTTCGTTTTTGGTCAGAACGTTTAACTTGAACGTTTAATGGTGTTCGTTTTTTGTCTGAACGTTTAAAGGTGTTCGTTTTTTGTCTGAACGTTTAAAGGTGTTCGTTTTTGGTCGGTATGTATAAAGTTTTTTGCCTGAACGTTTATGATTTAGCTTGAACGTATAAAGTTTTTTGCCTGAACGTTTTAGATTTTGGCTTGAACGTATGTTGCGTATGTAATGCACGTTAAGCGATTATTGTATGTTAACCTTCCCCAATATATATCTCTCGAAGAATACAAACTTAGTTTTGTTTGTTATTCTTTATTTAATATATCCTAATCTAAATAGATTATATATTTTTATTTTAAACATTAGCTTCCATATCCAATCCATATTATGGTGGTCCCTGCAGTGTTGGGTTAGTGTAAGAGCACCTCCATTGGATGGCTTTTGATTTATTCAAACCAACTTAACCATTAGAGGATGTGGTTTATACCAAAAATCAAAAAGCCAAGTTTGATTTTCCAAACCAACAAAAACCAATCAATTGTGGGCTCCAACATCTCTTTCACCCATATATATATATATATATACACACACACACACACACATTTATAAAATACATTAAAATATTATACATATATACATATTTTTTATATTTATTTCAAAAATTATGTATTTTTTTTGTTTGTATATTTTTAACGTAATGACAAGTTTAATGATTAAATTTTTTAACGGCTAGTTTTTTAACGATTATTTTTTTATTTTACAACGCTTAATTCGAATAAAAAAAATATTACAAGAAGTCTTAGGCATTACAAAGATTCCTAAAAAAAGAAAACGTTACAAGAAGTCCTAGAAAAAAAAACGTTACAAGAAGTCCTAGAAAAAGGTTACAAGAAGTCCTAGGCGTTCCAAAGATTTCTAGAAAAAAAAAAAAAACGTTACAAGAAGTCCTAGAAAAAAAACGTTACAAGAAGTCTTACTCATTCAACCCATGTTTCGCCAGTATTTTGTCACATACTTTTATAGTATTGTGAAATTCTTATTTAAAATAATTGTAAAAGTAAGTGATAATGTGGAAATGTAAAGATGGTTTGAGAATGTGTATTGTTGGAGTAAAAAGGTGGTTTTTAAAAAAGCTGACGTGGCAGTGATGTGGCTGGTTTGAACCAGAAATTGTTGGAGATGGTCTAACGCGGTTAAGAGCATCTCCACCCATTGGTTTTTGGTGACATGGCATGTGGTTTGGATTGGTTTATGGGTGGAGACAAACGTTTGTGTTAAGTTTGGTTTACATTCTCAAACTTTTGAGAGGTGGGTTTGTAGTGGCCCCACCACAACCACTACACGCAAATCATATATACACATATATATACATATTTATTATATTTTAGTTGGGTTTAGATTGGTTTATGGGTGAAGAAAAAGTGGGGTTTTTTGTGAAAAGTTAGAATATAATGTGACGACGATGTGGAGGTTTGAATTGGTTTATGGATGTGAATGCTCTAAGTACTTGAAATTGTACCTTTTAACTATTTATAATTTTATATATATTTTATTTACCACCGACAACCCCGTATGGCCAGATATTTTTCCGCTTCGCGGCGGCGATATTCTTTCACCTATTTATTTTTATTTTGGCAACTTTATTACTACAAATTTGGTTTGAAAATATTTTGTTTATTAACAACCAAAATTTATATTACCCAATTTTTTTTCATCACGAGTTTTTCTTTTTTCATGCTAGACCAAGTTGTCTTTTCGCAGCGGTAAAGCACATGTATTTTTTTCCGACATGTTTTATTTAAATATGTTAATCTGTTATGTACGAATTTTATTTTTTGCTTTACTTTCGGTGTTTACCTGATACCAACCGATCGAACTCGTATCGGTTCGCCACTAGAACACGCAATTTTTTGGTACAGTTTAGTGTCAGTTCCTGCCGAATTAGCCTAAGTCCACATACGCAAAGTGCGTGTTTTTTTTGTCACAACTTTCTTTTGTCCTCAATTCCGGCCGAAATCCCACTAGTTCGCAATTGCAAAGCATGTTTTTTTTTCTTCACCATATTTTTTTTGTTTTATATGTTAATAATTTGTCATATCTAGGTGCGAACAAATTTATGTTGCTTTACTTTTGGTATCGAAACCAGATATCGACCAAATTCGAGTCGATTCGCAACCGCAACACGTGAATTTTGTTATGTCAAATAAAATAAACATGTTAAATAAAAACTAAATAATTAAAATTTGTTAAACACATGAACTGATCCACAACTTTAACCCGTGACCTTTTCACCAGCAAACCTGCTAACCCGTGGTGCATGAACATAACGATTAGACCTCTACATGCACTAAATGTTAAGTGACATCAAATGAAATTTTTTATTTTATTTTATTTTTTTTAGATTCCAAGATTTTTGTGCATAATATACGAAGAATAACCCTGATTAATCCCACATGTGTTTAAAGCGATATTGTGGGAAATAAAAAGTTCCATGATTGATTTTAATGATATTTATCTTGGGGTGAAAAAATATCCAAATCCAATTGTATAGATTGGGATAGCTGGTGGAATTTCCCAATTTCATCGTAAAAATAAAATAATAAAAAGATGTATTGATGTATCTAGCCTTGCTGTTTAAGGAAGTTTCTAGGGAAGATGAGAGTGTTGTCTTCTACTTCTCATTGAAACGGTCAAAGTTTCTAAAGTCAAAATTATATTCGAGAACCCGGGAATAAGTTGACCGTCATTAAAATAGTCAACAACCAAGAAATTGTGCAATCTGTTCAGATTTTCATCGAATGTGTGTCATACCACAAATATCTGGCTTTCATTTTTTTTTAATAAAGGATATGACCTCTTGGTATCTTTTGGACAATTTAATATTAGATTTCATTTCTGATAAGGATCCATATCAACGTTTTTAGAGCATTCTCAGTCTGTCATAAATTTGTAAGTAACTTTTGTAAATTATATATGATATTTTTGAGTGGTTGTAAATAGAAGATAGAAAAAAATACTATGTGGGAAAATTAAATTTGGATTAGCATTGTTACACCGGTATACTGGGTGTGAGTAGAGAAGAAAAGAAAATAATAATAAAGATATAAAAGGTATTATTTAATTAAAAAAAGGGGAAATTAAGATGTTGATTTTTAATATAATTACCCGTATGACACACGGGGTTGAAAAATAATTTTTAAAATAAATTAATAAATATAATCTATGAAAATTATAAAATCAGATTAGCATGTAACTTGTGAACTTAAATATGACAATACAATTGACATTGAATAAAAACTGTTTGTTTATAAAACAAACCAACTCTTAATAATGATTGTCCTTGACAAGATTGTGTATAAAAATTTACATAATTAAGAAAATTTTATAATAAATATATACATATCATATTTGAAAGTCAACTTACAAAGTAAAATGTCAAATTCAAAATTGTGAAATAACTGTTTTTAAAAACAAATTGTGTCAACTTTAACTAATTTACTTAACCAAGACAGCATTTAAAAAACAAATTGTGTCAACTTTAACTAATTTACTCGGATCAATATCTATTGCATAATCTAAAAAAATTATACTAAATTGAAAACAACTTTCAATAAAGGATAACTATTAGGATCTGATAAAAGAATCCTGCGACAAGCGTATAAGTTATAACATAGCCGAGTGAAATATGTTTGCATTATCTGGTGAAGTACAATACGTTTGTTTTAAGTTGGTTCGTTAATATATTCATTTAAAACTTTTTGGCCCATTGCGACTTAGTCTAAATTTAATAAGTCTCTAGGCCAAACGTATTGTACTTCACATTACTATTAAATGGTTTTAGCGTAACTATGTTCACTCATCATTAAGAGGGACGTCTGCGCAGAAACCAGCTGGATCCGCAGGACCCACCATGCTCAGAGACGTGACGTCCTTACGCGCAGTTGCAAGCTGTTCCCGCAGGAAAAGCCTCCCAATGGTGAAGTACTCCGCCTGTTCCCGCAGCTGCGGATACAAGCCATCAGGGAAGGCTACCTGCGCAGCAAAGCTACACGCACAATGCACTTAACTCTTAATAATAATTCAGTAATGTCACCTGAAGAAGAAGTGAGCAAGCCGGGAACACTCCCGCACAAAGCCGGGAACACTCCCGCCCAAATGAGCCAGTCCGTACGATACTGGAGGATCTTTTGTACTGTACCTGACGAGGTATGGACAAAAGATCTGACCAAGGATACGACAGCTCACTGACAACAGTATGACGAGCAGCATGCTCTTGTACTGTATGTAACTATTAGCCGCTGCCTACTCACCAACCTGTCGGAGGACGTGCATAGCCTGCAGTTGGTGGAACAGGAATAGTACACAGCCGGCCTGGTCACTATCAGCCGCTGCCTACCCACCAACCACCAGCATGGCATGTGCGTAGCCCACAGTTGGCATAACAGGAACACTATTCAGCCGGCTGTACCTGCTTGGAAACCTACCTTCGGCTATAAATACTCCAACACCTTGGAATGGTATGATCATATATCTTATCTCATATCTTATATCTTGATATATTACCTGATATCTGCTCTAGTCACTCTCTTAATATACACTTATATTTAAGAGCAATCTAGTCTGATTCTCACGCCGGAGGGTGGTCACAAGGAGGTACCCCCCCCTTCTCAGTGACGAGCTCACGGTGTCTGTTTTGCAGGTTATCAGAAGAACCATCTTTGCCGGATCTAACCCCTCGTGGGAAACATCTATTTAGCCCCCAGATTATCCGTAATCTGCCTGGGGTCGATTAGTGTTTCTTCATTGGCGCCATCCGTGCATAAAAGCTAGAACTTAATCCTTTTCAGTTTTCTCAAAACTTCTGGAAAGATGGTTAAAGAAACTCCGGTAACCACAACCCCAGCTACTGGGGGGAATACCGGGAACTACACAGTTTTTACGAACACTACCCCGGTTACCCAAGCCGGGGCAAGTGCAGTAAATTTTACGAACACTACCCCAGTTACCCGAGCTGGGGCAAGTGCAGTAAATAATCGCTCACTGGGATTCACCGATACCCAGTTAGAGAGACAACGAACGAGGCTCCCCCGCCAAACACTCGATGAAGTTAAAGCGTGGGCGGAAGCACGTCAAAAAGAATTCCAAGCTGAGTTGGATGAACGCTTATGTTCACTCCAACAGGCTGATGAATTCGTAGATTACTTGGACGATGATTCGGAGGAATCCGATAGTGACGCAAACCCTCGTCATAGGGCGAAAGGGAAGCGTAAGGAAACGGACTCCCAACCGAGAAGGCATTTTGGAGAAACCTTCAAACCAAAAAACGCGGGTGGAAACCCACGTGACTTCTCAAAAACATTTAGACCAACTGCGGCAAATGCGGGAACGTCCAAATTTGCAAGGGACATTGCGGAAGCAATCGCCCCGAAAAGTGCCAAACAGATGTCCAACATCGGCACTTACGATGGTATATCTGATCCAGACGATCATTTGAACAGATTCATAGCGGGGGCAACCGTCAGTAATTGGACGGAACCTACGTGGTGTTACATGTTCCAAATGACGCTTGTTGGGCCAGCTAGAGCGTGGTTCGATCGTCTACCGGTCAACCACATCTACGATTGGGCAGACTTCCAACAGAAGTTTAGCCAACACTTCAGCCAACAAAGAAAGTATACCGAAGAGCAATGGACAATCTTCAATTGCATTCGAGAGGAAGATGAATCTTTGTCAGACTTCATCACTCGCTTCAACTCAAAGAAGCTAAGTCTGGGTAATATTAGCGAAGATCTTGTTCGCGCCGCTTTCATCCAGGGCGCGAACGACCCAGAGCTCATCCGCACCTTAACGGGTAAAGATGGCATGCCATCCACATGGGATGCCATCATGACAGCAGCTAAACGCTTTGCGGAAACGGAGAAGCAACTGGGTAGAGATCTCCCCCAGAGCACAAACCTCTACACCCAGAAAACAAGAGAAGACAACGTCCTTACCGCCCGACTAAACAAAAAGCGGAAGCCATTTGGCAGTCAAGGGTAAACTTTGACACCTCATCCGGCTTGCAACATCGATTAGGCGGAGGGGATAACGTACAGTCGAACCAGAACTCCAGATGGACGCCACTCACTAAAAGCGTCACCGAGATATTCGCCACTGAGAAGCTCCCATGGCCAAAGGCTCCAATAATCCGACATCGTCACAATGCTGATCGGAGCAAATACTGTGACTTTCACAGGACAAAAGGCCACAACACTGAAGAGTGCACAGACGTAAAGGACATCGTCGAAGCATTTGTCAGAGATGGGACGCTCGCGCACCTCGTGCTGTAACGAACGCTGAGCAGGCTGATGCGTGTAGAACCCCAGTTGGGGAAAACACGAATAAAATTGCAGCTTCAATGTTGGAGACTACATACTGCGTAAACAACGAGATCCCGAACCAGGTGCATATCGGCTCGATGGCACTCCCATCCCAACAACATGGAAGGGAGCTCAATTACACAGTTTGCATGTAGATCAATTCCAAACTTGTAAAGAAAAGGCCCAGAGCCACTTCTAATGGAAATGATTCTCCATAGAACATTGATGCTGATGATCTTACATTTATACTTATGAACTTTCCACACTGATATGCCGGTCTTCACCGCATACATAAGTGGGGAAGTCGTTGCTTGTGGAAGGCGGCAAAACCCGCATAAACACAAAAAACGGCAAACCTTCACGCAGGTCAGTCATAGGTAAAGTTTGGTCATCCCACTAAATGAAAGTGCTGGTCCTAACCGCACAAATCATGAGAGGAAACCGAACTAACCTATTGACAACCGCGCGTCGAACGGTTAATTTATTCAAAACACTGATGCCGGTTTTCACCGCATAAATAAGTGTAAAGAAATCGTTGCGTGTGGACGGCGGCAAAACCCGCGTAAACACAATAAACGGAAAACCTTCACGCAGGTCAGTTATAGGTATAGTTTGGTGATCCCACTAAATGAAAGTGCCGGTCCTAACCGCACAAATCATGATAGAAGAAACCAAACTAAACTATTGACAACCGCGCGTCGAACGGTTAACCTATTCAAAATACTTAGAAAATTTCTAACGAAAAGATGAGGAAAACCTCCACGCAGGTCAGAAATATGTGAAGTTTAGCCATCCTACCAAGTGCAAGTGACGGTCTTACCCGCACAATCACGAAGGAGGAAGCAAAACTTCAACCTATTATCTACCACGTTCAAAGGTTAACTTATTCTAAACACTTAGAAAATTTTGAAGATGAGGAAAACCTCCACGCAGGTCAGATATAGGTAAAGTTTAGCCATCCTAAGTGCAAGTGACGGTCTTACCCGCACAATCACGAAGGAGGAAGCAAAACTTTAACCTATTATCTACCACATTCAAAGGTTAACTTATTCAGAACACTTGGAAGGTTGCTAATTTAAACTAAAGTATGCATGAGCAAGTCATATAACGTTTATAAAGCAAGTCATCCAGTGAAAGTAGCGGTCCTACCCGCACAAAGATTTATATTTCATAATAAATAAAGTATTACAAGAATGGCCAGGTAACTACCCGCCTACAAGAATATAAATCTATACAATGTAAACATATCCTAACAGTGGGAAGGGATCTTAAGGTTCAAGCTTCAGGACCACTCCCTCCAAACCCACTTGTACCCGCACCATCAGTTGGCTGTGGCGGTTCAAGGAAGGTCTTTAGAATGGCTAGCCCATCATCAACAGCAGCAACTTCGTTCACCTTCTCCACCACCGGATGCGGGAAGGCGGCATACTGGTTCACTGCTTGGTCATATACAGCTTCAGTATCCACATCATATAAAGGGAAGTTGGAAGGCGGGATGCCTTTCTCAACGAACCCTAGACCAAGCAGGAAGCCGGCCTTTTCCCCATCCTCATGAAAAGCGTTGAGGGCTGCGCTCATGGCATCGTCGTATGATGTGTCCGTGAAGACTCGATGCACAACCTACAAGAAAAATACAAGTATCAAAACCTTTTCTATTTACAAAGAAAAGCGTAAAGATATTATGAAATTACGCATACCTGAGACAACGCTTCTCGAAAAACCCATTCCTTGGCAACCAGAGCCTCCTGAAGGGCAGCTTGAGCTTGGTTACGGGCGCGTTCGGCTTCACTTTTGTTAAGGTTGGCGAGCAACACTTCCTTAGCAGCAGCCTCTTCAACGCCCTTTAGCTTCCGCTCAGTGTGGTCAAGCACGCCCCTCGGGTCCAAGATCTCTTGGAGCTTCTTGGCGTCTTCCATAGCCAAGGCATCATGAGCCTGCTGGAGCCTCTCTAGCTTGGCTTTAAGCTCCTCGTTCTCAATGCGTAGAGGCTCAGCAACAGCTTCAGCCTTGGTGGCCCTCTCAGTTGCGTTCCGTGCAGTTTCCTTAGCCAGCCGAAGCTGTTCGTTAACAGCTTGGGCAGCCTTGGAACGGGCCTCGAGACGGGCCTGAACTTCAACTTCAAGGGCCTGGAAGGCCTTCTCCTTTTCCGCAGCCACTACGGCAAGCCTCTTGTTCTCCTCCCGGATGGCCCGCGCCTGAGCCACTTCCAGGCTACGCGCCGTCTTTAACTTGTCGTTTTCACGACAAAGTAACTCGACGCGCGGCTGCATCCGGGCAAGGAGAATCCGCAATTCATTCGACAGCCTACCCTCCTGGTAGCTGGACATGGCTTCCCCCAGCGCACCGGCGGGGGCGGCGTGGCGCGCCCATTCGACGCATTCTACAGGCGTCCGAAGGGTTGTTCCTCGGCGGATGTTCCATCGTGGAACATACACTTCATTGGAATCCGACACTGCAAAAGCAAAAAGCAGTTAGGAAAAGATGATAAAAAAATATATATATATAAAATAAAGGCCAAAATAACCCTACGCACCTGTAGGGTCGACGACAGGCCTGTAGCCGCCAAATCCATCACCCGAACCTAACGGATATCCATCCAAGAGGTCAGGCAGATGGGAAGGAGGCAGAGATTGGCTTGACGTCCCAACCCCGGACATACCTGAAGGACCGGCCGTAGTCGTCGGCGCCGGAGGAGGCATAACGGAGGCCGCCGTGGTAGAAACCAGCGGAGGTGAACTCACCGGAGGTGAACTCACAACCGCGGCCGCGGCTGCGGAAGAATCCACAAAAACATTCACCGCCGGCTCAGTGAAAGAATCAGTGAATATGGCACTGACAGCCGGCGGAGATGTCGTCACAGTTGGAACAGTTGGCTCAACTGGGTGAGCAACTGAACCAACTGAAGCAGGCGCAGCCGCCTGGGTCATCGCCTCAGGTAGGTTGACCAAGCCTACCGTCATGGGTCCGGAGGTGCTCCTCCCCGCTCCACCCTGGAATGCGGTAGCATCCACGCCTGTACAAAGAAGATATAAGTATAATGGCGGAAAGATATGAAGTTAAAAGTAAAGGAAGTTTGTACTTACGGGTTTTCTTGAGCCTAAAGGTGCGAACAGGCGGGGACGAACCCGATGGAGCCGGCCTCTTCACGTCGCTCACCGTCGTCGTCCTGGGTTGCTCGGAGGTGACAGTCGTCTCAGCCTCCGGAGCAGTGGTCTTATCACCACCAGGGTTCCCCGCCACCTTCTCGCTTTCGGTCTCTGAATCAGACCGATTCACCGGATCGGCAGTGGAGGCAACCTTCGCCTTCCCCTTCCCGCCGGCAGCCTTCTTTTTCCGCACCAACAAAGGACCATCTGCGGATTCCTCGTCAGAAAATGACAAGATTAGAGGAATTCCCGCGGAGGTTTGAGCATTGAGAGGGCGAGGGTCAAAAAGTTCTTTACCTGGCCGCCTGGCGCTCAGGATCTCGTGGCCTGGCGGGTAGACCTCCACGAACCGATCCGTCGTCTGCTCAAGGATGGGCAACTCGTTCTCATCTAGAGCACGAGTACCCATCCGAGCGGGACCATCACTCTCCCGCGGCTGCAGGAGCGACTGCAAGTCATTCCCCTCTAAAATAAAAAAAAAAAAAAGAAGAAGAAAGAAACAGTTAGAAGAAAAACCTATATCAACAAAGAAGACAGAGCATACCGTAAGGGACAGAGTTCAAACCGTATTCGAGAACGATGGGAACCTGTGAGATCTTGGCGAACCGTAAGGGACAGAGTTCCACACCCGGCTCATCCCGAGCATCACCATCCCGGACTCCGCAAAGCGGTACACCGGAGTCTGGACCCGGGAGATCTTGGCGAACCACTCCGCCTCTTGGTAGTTGAGGGCGTGAAGGGCGGGGAGTGCTCTCCCATTCTTAAACGTCATCGCAAGGGGGACGACGCGAGCGGAGATATAAAAAAACTCCCGCTTCCACGACCGAAGACTGCGCTCGGTGGCGCAGATCTTCAAACCCTTGATCTGATTGACCAAGGTGTACCACCCCTGGATGCACCTCCAGGACTAGAAGGTCATCAACCGATCTACGTGGGGCTCCACGCCCAGAATGAGGCACACTCACTCAAAGTGGCGGATCTTGGCGATCGCCATCGGGTGTACCTCCGTCAGATGCACACCGTGCCTCTCCAAGACACGGTATACAAACTTCGCCAATGGGAACCTGAGATTCCCATAAACGAAGAATGCAGCGTACACCCCTATCTTGCCCTTGGGGGCATCGTACATCGTCTGGTGTGGCTCCGGAAACTCAGGCTCGAACGGCTCGAGCATGAACTTCCAGACGACGTACTGATAGAGGTCGGCCGGAAGAGCACACTGGCACTCGCCAGCAGTACTCTTGTCATCCTTATCGGAAGTGGACGACGGATTCTCGACGAACACGTCAGACTCCTCGGCAAAAGAAGACATTCTGGAAGGATGAAAGGCAACGATTTCAGAGAATATTCGCCGGAAATCGCTTAGAAGGAGAAGATAGAAGTGAAAGTGTGGATTACAAAGGACCCTCTCCCCCTTTATATACTCATCGCAATAAATGCGATGAATTTAATGCGGAAGAGAGAGAAATCGCAGGTGCAATGAAACTATGACACGTGGCAAAGAGCAAGCTGGCAACAGCTGTTGAAAGGACGCGTGCCATTAATTTCGCGGCCACGCGCCCGAAAAATCGCGCCCACGCGCCTGAAAAAGCGCCTGGAATGACCATATACTGTCACGTCGCCATAACTTTCTGCACGTCCTGACACTGTCAGAAGAAACCGTCGGACGACGTTTCAACAGTTTGGACTGTTCTTATCCTTTCACCAACTCTTCGAATTTCAAAAAGATTCAAAAGTAAGCGGGAAAATACCCCTTACCTTGGCAACCAAGTAACTATAAGACAGGTGCGAGTACAGTGTTAAGGCAAAACCCTTCACATACTTAGCACCTGCAGGGAATTGAAGCCAAGAATACCTCGGCAACCAAGTAACCATAAGACGGGTGCGAGTACGGTGTCAAGACAAAACCCTTCATATACTAAGCACCCTCAGGGAATTGAAGCCAGGAATACCTTGGAAGTAAAGTAACTATAAGACGAGTGCGGGTACAGTGTCAAGGCGAAACCCTTCACATACCTAGCACTCCGCAGGAATTGAAACCAAGAAGGATCTTCCGGGCCATGCTTGCGGAAACGGGAATAACATCCCCGCATAGCGGGAACGTCGAGAACTAGATTGTTTGAAGCTCCATGATGGAATTGGTTGTTTAAACATAATTGATCACTATGTTCAAAACTACCAAAACCTCATGGAGAATCTACATAAGTGGGACTCAACGCTCCTGACTTGCGAGGAGGTTACAGACCTACCCGCATCATACCCAAAGATCAAGCAGGAAAGTCGGGAATTTCTGCACGTGACATTAGGACTTCCGCGGGAAGAATCCCCATGGAAAACCTTAAAACTAAACCATTTTCAAAACCCTTTGCTTTAAGTCCAAAAGTTCACCTCACTTATTAAATTCATGAGAAGAACATTGGACTGGGGGGACTTGAAGAGGTAGGTCCCAGCAGAGCCCAGTTGGACCCGCAAGACTCACCACTAAGAGGGACGTCTGCGCAGAAACCAACTGGATCCGCAGGACCCACCATGCTCAGAGACGTGACGTCCTTACGCGCAGTACGCAAGCTGTTCCCGCAGGAAAAGCCTCCCAATGGTGAAGTACTCCGCCTGTTCCCGCAGCTGCGGATACAAGCCATCAGGGAAGGCTACCTGCGCAGCAAAGCTACACGCACAAGGCACTTAACTCTTAATAATAATTCAGTAATGTCACCTGAAGAAGGAGTGAGCAAGCCGGGAACACTCCCGCACAAAGCCGGGAACACTCCCGCCCAAATGAGCCAGTCCGTACGATACTGGAGGATCTTTTGTACTGTACCTGACGAGGTATGGACAAAAGATCTGACCAAGGATACGACAGCTCACTGACAACAGTATGACGAACAGCATGCTCTTGTACTGTATGTCACTATTAGCCGCTGCCTACTCACCAACCTGTCGGAGGACGTGCATAGCCTGCAGTTGGTGGAACAGGAATAGTACACAGCCGGCCTGGTCACTATCAGCCGCTGCCTACCCACCAACCACCAGCATGGCATGTGCGTAGCCCACAGTTGGCAGAACAGGAACACTATTCAGCCGGCTGTACCTGCTTGGAAACCTACATTCGGCTATAAATACTCCAACACCTTGGAATTGTATGATCATCATATATCTTATCTCATATCGTATATCTTGATATATTACCTGATATCTGCTCTAGTCACTCTCTTAATATACACTTATATTCAAGAGCAATCTAGTCTGATTCTCACGCCGGAGGGTGGTCACAAGGAGGTACCCCCCCTTCTCAGTGACGAGCTCACGGTGTCTGTTTTGCAGGTTATCAGAAGAACCATCTTTGCTGGATCTAACCCCTCGTGGGAAACATCTATTTAGCCCCCAGATTATCCGTAATATGCCTGGGGTCGATTAGTGTTTCTTCATTGGCGCCATCCGTGCATAAAAGCTAGAACTTAATCCTTTTCAGTTTTCTCAAAACTTCTGGAAAGATGGTTAAAGAAACTCCGGTAACCACAACCCCAGCTACTGGGGGGAATACCGGCGACTACACAGTTAGTTTAAACTGTGAAAGAACGAACACAAACTAACACGAAAATTTTAATTTTCTTAACAAACAACCACTAACATAAAATACCCAAAACTGCTCAAAAAGTCAAACCTTGAGAGCACCAAAAACGCAATTGCAGTGGTGGTTCTGAGAATACCAGCATCGAAAAGAGCCCTAAAGGGCCTCCTGCTTTCAGTAGGTTCATTGTAGTAATCTTGTCCAGTAGCGTGTAAACATTTATCTCTCAATTAACATAACTCCACATTATTATAATATTCAAAAAAGAAAGCAATGGACGGTGCCAAGATTCATAAGAAATGACACAAACTACTTATGCGAGGTGAATCTTGGCGGGATTCGTTTGTTTCAAAAAAGACTCAATGAAATTTGTGTTTCCATTGATGCCTATATCATCATAAAATATATTTTACTTGGAAAAAATATGATTATTAAACAAACGCGTAAAGATGTGTAACTTTCTTTTGTTCTTCTATAATTGACTTGCAGATGTTTACGCTACATAAAACTTACAGAGATTTAGGGTGGTTTTGGATATGAAGAGGGAAGGGAAACATTCAAAATTTTGTCTTTTATGTGACGCTTTGTATAGTTTTTCGTCTTCAAATTTGCATCTGTGAAACACTCCTCTATAATATAATGAAAATTGCAGAAGCCTTTGTTGTTGTACTTGGTGGTCATGTTTTCACTTCTTGCCAAGTTTAGCTCCCCTTTCTATCAATCATAACCTAAGAAAACCAATTAAAGTATTATTAATATTTGCTTGCTACTACAGTGGTTATCCTAAATCACTTGAGTCGCAAAAAAATTTGTTCTAACATTTCGTAAACATTAAAACTGCACTAATATTATAAAGCATGGAACATAAACTCATTAGTAACAAGAATTTTGTAATATGAATACAAAATAAATGCAGTTTATACAACAAAAAATGAGTTAGAGACAAGTATTGAAGCATGAATTCTACCTGCACGTAGTTCTTTCCCAGCCTTGGATCTACCAATTCATCAAAATCTTGGTTTTCAAGCGCTTGATTCAGAAGATGTCGGGCCTAAAAGTATATGGTGATGAAAAACAATGAATTTGTTTAAGCTTTAATAAAATAAAGAAAAAAATCTGTAAACTTGAAAAGTGTGTAGCCAGTGTCACGTAAACAACGAATTTTTAAACAGATTCATATACTTGAAAAATCTGTAAACAATGAATTTTTTAAACTGTTTTACTTGAAAAGTGTTCACGTAAGGGTTTCTTTCAATTCGGGTATTTGAATTTCCAATTAAAAAAAATCAAGTTATATGAATCACCATTTTGAGATAACTTTACATTATCGTTCTTCCGATCAAAAGCCCCAACACATCATTTTGAAACTCGGAAAAAAACTTAACGGCGTTAACTGTTTTTTAATGGAGGTTCATTGAAACAAAAATAGTTAAAAGTTGGACCTGTTGGTAGTAATTTTTAAAGTAGGGTTATTATCGACCAATACATAAAAGATGATATTATTTATTTCCAATTTTTCTTATAAAAAGCAACATTATCTTTTAGCATAAATAGAAAATCCAAATATTGTAAGTTTGGTGAACGCCAACTTTGTATCTACATTCGTATAGCTACTTAACTTTTGGTCAATTGGCAAGCTAGTTTAGGTACATATCATGGACGAACCTTTTTACTTTTTCTTGTAATATTGGTCAGTTTTATCATTATTGCTATGACAATTTTAAAAGACAATTAAAATGCACAAATGTGGGTATAACATGATGCATATTAATTCCTTTTTAACATCAAATTTTATTAAAGTTTCTAAATTGCTTATGCATGCTGTATAAAATATTTAAAAAACTTCAAATCAAATGCAAACTTATAGCCCATGTCAATACACTGATTAAAACATATTTGAGTTGCATATATATGTGAGTAAAACTTAAATGCATATTTTTATCATTTTTAAAACTATACCGAATCGGTTGGTTGGATCATGATCCAACTACATAACTAATTCAATTGAGTCTATTTGAATTGATCTCAAGCTATCAGTTGAATCAAGAAATTGAAACATGTGATTTTACCCGATTTCAACTTTTCATTTTTTTTGTTTGTTTCTTGAAAGTTATTTACAAATGCACTTAGTATAGCTATAGGCTTTATTATTTAATTTTTTAACATTTGAAGTTTACATTAAATGCAATTTTTATCTTGTTTGAAGTTAGCTTATATAAATGTCGGACAACTTTTTAAAGTTGCGTATAACTAGTCTACACTCAACATGTGGTGTATAATTTATAAAGTGATGTACGAAAACATAACTCTTTTTTAAAAACAATTCGACGCATTATTACATCTATCATTCTATTATAGTAAAGCGATCTTCCCCTTATTTGTACCAAAGGTATGATAGAGCTTTAATCCTGTTTATTACACCATTTGGCAAACAACTTCTACTGCTGAACATCCTCTCATTTCTAGGTCTTCCCAGTACTTTGACTCAAAATAAATTTATCAGGAACTCATGTATTTACCAAAAGGTCTAATCTAGTGATATCAAGGTGTAATACAAATTTTTAATTTGCATATGATGGGGTTCAAAAACTCTGGATGACAAATAAATAAATAAATATATTGTAATTTTAAGCCGTTAAAGAAATAAAAAAGACTATTTATAGTTAAAGAAGCTAAAACAAAAGATATTAAAGTTTCTAGCTAGACCAACTAAAAGAATAAGTTTCAAGTGACGTCTTGTAGCAAAAGACATAATTTTATTATCTTTATTACATATCTACATTACCATATGTCTTGGACTGTCTTTCTTTTTAAAAACAACAAAATCATGAATTTCAACATCCCTATTTCCACTTTATAAGTATTTCAACAAATGTACAAATTCCAAAATTCAAAAAATAAAATAAAAAATTTCAACTATTCCAAGTTCATCATCATCATCATCGGATTAATTTCTTCAAAAACTAATCAAACGAACATGAAGGTTTTAAAAGATCATAAGGCGCCCAAAGAACATCTAACGGACACGGTCTCCCGGCATCAAGCCTCACCCACGGCTTCCCTTTCCCACTCCAATGCATCAAACTCACCGCTCCCGGATGCAAATCGCGGCAAAGTCCCCGAAAATTGTCCCCACCAAGCCCGTGCTGGTTCCATCTATGGTCCACGGGAGCTATGTTCCCCGCGAACACTAGCAAAAACGGCGGCAAAGAACCCAACTCATAGATCCTCATTCTCTTTTGTAACTCCATCCATTCTTCTATCTTCGTTGTGTAGTCGCCTGTTCGCCACCGGATTAAATCGATCACCATTACGCCCGTGTTGAAGTAACAAGGCTTACTGCTACGGTTGCTAAATGTTAAGGAGAGAGATGGGTTTGACCAGAAAGTTGGCGTGAAGTAGAATGTGAAGTTGGCGTTGCAGTATTCTGGTGCGGCTAATACCGCATTCTTTGGGATTGGTGTGGCGGCTAAGGTAGCAATGTCGTCGACTAGGATGATGTCCGAGTCGAGGTAGATGATTTTTGTGACGTGGGGTGGGAGGATGTCGGCTAGGTAGGTTCGGGCGTAGTTTAAAGGGCAGTCGAGGGCGGACCGGATGGAGGTGGAGATGAGACCCGCGACGAATGAATCGTTGAAAGGGTATATGTGGAATTTGAGGTATGGGAAGGTGGTGGTGATGGTGGAGTGGAGGTTGGAGGAGAAAGAGGAGGTGATGAAGTGGAATATGATGTTTTGTGGGCATGAGGAGTGTTGGAGGATGGAGAATATGGCGGCCATTGATCCGCGGAGGTAGGTGGCGTCTAGGGTCATCGCCACGTGGATTGCTGAGTCTTCAGCGGTCAACGTGGCGATTTTCGGGCATTCCGGGGCGTTATAGTATTTGGGAGGCGGTGGCGATGGTGGCGGTGAGAAGGAGGATGAGGAGTAAGGGTGGTGGTTTGAGGAGAATCATGATGGTGATGTGGTGGCTTTAGATTTTAGGAAGTGAGTTATTTGGTGATTTTATTGATTTGGTTTGAAGAATGTAGCAAGGACACGGTTTAGTCAAGTGTCTTTATTATTTTATTATTAATATAAGAATTGAGAATTGTTTTTTAAGAGCATTCACACCCATAAACTAATTCAAACCTTCATATTATCGTCACATTATATTCTAAACTTTTTATCAAAAAAACCCTACTTTTCCTTCATCTATAAACCAATCTAAATCCAATTAAAATATAATAAATATGTATATATATGTGCATATATATATGATTTGTGTGTAGTGGTTGTGATGGGTCATTACAAACCCACCTCTCAAACGTTTGAGAATGTAAACCAAACCTAACACAAACGTTTGTCTCTACCCATAAACCAATCCAAAAAACATGTCTTGTCACCAAAAATCAATGGGTGACGATGCTCTAACTGTTTTTGAAATAATAGATATAAAAAAAGTTGATGCAATAATAAAAGTAGAAATTAGGTGTAAGCTGACCTGACCGGCCTAACAGAAAGAAATATATAATTCATTTCTATTTCTGTTTCTCTTAAAGTTTGTAAAATAGGTGGTTATAAAATGGATGTGGAAATATGGTTAAAACTGAAAATTAATATTTTTCTATACTTGGACTCAACAAATTTTGGCCGGTTCGAAGTCAACTCTTTAATCTCATATATGCTTATAAACTCTAAAGAAATTAACACCGGCTTTATTTAAAGAAAAAACCTTTTTGGGCAAACATTTACGGCATTAAATGCATTTTGTTTAACTTCTAATCATGCGTTAATTTTATAGTTATATAATGGAATGAAAATATTAACTCCTGTTATATGGTGTGTAATACTCAAATATGCTAAGAAGTAGGGATGAGATCGGGACCGTACTGGTACCGATCGGTTCCGGTCCTGAAAATTTTGGTCCCGAAAATCACCAATTTTTGGTACTGGTACCAAAGGTAAAAAAATCGAGAAATACCGGTACCGGTCCCGATACCGAAATTCAAAACTTTGGTACCGATTTGGTACCGACGGTACCAAATCAGTACCGATTTCGATACCGGTACCGGTAAGTACCGAATTTGCCTATCCCTACCAAGAAGTAAGAAGATCTAAGTTTTGAAGATAGAAAAACTTTTCTAGTAAATATTAAATATGGAACGTAAAAATCTCATCCTTGTCAATGACATATTAAACCACCGCTCTCTATGTTTAAACAATTACATATTTATCTAAAGTAATGCTGAAGACCAATGTATATGATATATTAAAAACTTATATTTTGAAAAAATATGCAACTTTTTAAGAGTCTGTTTGATATGAGCTTATGGATTATAGAGAGAATGGAATAGTCAAAAGAATGGACCGAATCATTACCATTTCTATTTTTATTTTGTTTGGTTTATCTATAGGAATATAATGAATCATTAGTTTATGTTGTTTGATAGATAAGAAAAGAAGTTGAAATGAAATACAAATGATAAAAATATAGGGAAATTTCCATAATAATCCTTTTGAAGAGAGAGAATCCTAAAATAGTCCAAAAAAGGAAAATCCAGATATAACCCGTCAAATCTCGTATGGGGCGACACCTAGGTAATCGAGCCGACCGGATTCAAAATGATTTGAATCTCGTTGGTTCCGTCCATATTTTAAGTAATCCTGTCTACCTCGGCCAAATTTTAAGCAATCACGCTGCGTCGTCCAAATCTTTAGTAAAACATTTTGTCATTTTTTTAACATTTTTTTTTCTCTCCTCCAGCCTCTTCTTCTTCTTCTTCTTAAAATAAGATATTGGAGTCCATTAAAAATATAATTCTAATTGGCCCATATGATTTACAAGCCCAATTTAAAATTTAAATCGTTAGCCATGGAACCATGAATTGGTTCTAGATTTAAGAGTCAATGATTATGAAGATGAAGATGTGGAAGATGAAGATGTGAGGAAGAAGAAGAAGAAGAAGAAGAAGAAGAAGGTTGGAGGAGAGGGAAAAATGTTAAAGAAAAAGACAAAATATTTTACACAAAAATGTGGACAGACCATATATGATTGCTTAAAGTATAGCCGGTAAGACGCGATTACTTGAAATTTGGTCAGGGCCAATGATATTTAAATCATTTTGAATCTGGTCAGCCCGATTACCTAGGTATCGCTCCAGAAAAGAGTTAAAGGGTTATTTCCGGATTTTAAATTTTTTTTTTTATATTTTGGGATTCTCTCTCTTTAAAAAGATTATTATGGGAATTTTCCCTAAAAATATTATTTTAATTGGGTAATAGGTAGTCAAAACTTATGAAGATACAACGCTTAAATCAATGAATGGCTAGTTAAAGTCTCACTATTTTTGTAGCAGTGACGTGACGTTTTTCCTAAACTTTGCTAGTTAAGCCACAACACAACTTTATCAACAAACATTTGTATACTTAGTTAAGGGTTAATAATTTTACAAAATCATCTTATAGGGTGTTTGAGATTGCTTATTTAACTCCAATACTTTTTTTTTCTTTAAAAGTGCTTATTGACTTATATCTTTTCCAAAATGAGTTTTTAAAATAGTTTGGATTAGTTTTTATTGTGGGAAAAACCAATAAATCAACAAGTTTTTTTAAAGGTATTTGTTTTAGTTTAGTCATGTAAAATGATCAAAAAAATATTATTATATATTTAAAATCATTTAAAAAATTATTTAAAAAATTACAAAATATACAATATAAAGGACATAAATATTTCGAGGCGAAAAGGGCGTGGGTACGTACATTGTAATTTTATGCTCAAAAAGCAAAAAATAAATAAAAGAAAAAAAAAACTATTTAACAATGCCCGGTTTTCATGGATTTTGAAAAACAACTTTTTAACCATTTTCAAAAAGCCAAAAAAGAAACTTTTATCGATGCCAAACAATTTTTTTAAGTTATTGGCTTTTTGAGTAAGCCAATAAATCAATATTATTTCCAAACTCAATCCCAAACACCCTCTTATTACGGTTTTTTATGAGCGGCAAATATATTTAGATAAAAAAATAATGGTGACTCTAGCAAGAGACAAAAAGCCGCTAGCTGAAACGAGTTCACATTCATGAGTCGTGGACAGGTTGCGGAAGTGGCCAGGGTCACCACAGTTATAACAAGCCCACACTTGATTAATGGGTTAAGCATATTGCACGTGAAGAGGGTTTGGTTGAGAACCCCGTGGAGGAGCAATCAGCACAAAAGTGGATTCACGACAAGTGGCACTAAGGTACCCGAAACAGTTGCAACGGGTGCATTGACGGCAAATGGCATATGCGGGATGGTGACGTTGACATTTGGTGCAAAACGGATAGGGTCCGTTATAGGGTTTCTTGAGAGGTGGTGTGGGATTAGCTTGGGGTTGAGGTGCAGCTTGTTTGGTTAGCGCGTAGTTTTTGCGCTTCTTGTTTCGGTGGTTTGAGGGGTAAGCAGGTTTATATGATTCGGGTTTAGCTTCTTTGGGTTCGGAAGATGTTTTTTCAACGGTTTTCTTCGAACCTTTCAATGTCAAAATCCCGGCTTTAACATGATTGTCGGTCAACATTGCAGCAAGGTTGATCGCGTCACCAAGTTCTTTAGGAGAACTACTCATGGCACTGTCTTGAATTTGCCTCAATAGCCCCCTAATATACTTTTCGATGGCACGCGATGTCGGGGTAACAAGATGAGGTACCAGCACTCTGAGTTCATTAAAACGAGAGGTGTAAGCTGAATGCTCACCACTTGCTTGCTTAAGGTTCCAAAACTGTAGGTTCCCTGGACGGATCGCACGAGATATCTCGATCTACTCAGGTGCGGAATCCCTGCGTAGGTCGTTACGAGCGTAGAAAACGAATCAAACAAACACACGAATAAACGAACACACGTTATATATTATAACTCAAACACGTGATGTAATATCACTGTTACAGACTCTCGTCCTCACGTTACAATGAACTCGATGAACAACGAACACACGAACTTTTTTTTACAAGCTAATCCGTAACCTATTTAAATACACGACAACTTCGCATGGCATGTTCAGGCGAAGTGGTCCATAACTTCGCTTGACTAACAAGTTCGCCTAGGCGAACTTGTTAACAACTTCGCTTAAGACATATATAAAACATAATTAACATTACAGACTCGATTACAGACACTAGACTATGAACTACTGACATTATGCACCAACAAAAACTCAGTCTCCAAATTCATGAGCTCATTTGCAGGGAAGAATTGCTTGGTCATCATTTCTTTCAACTCATTCCACGGCAAGGCCATGGCAACTTTGGCACCCTGGGTCGATTTTTCCTGGGGGTTTGGCATCAGTGAAGTTCTTGAATGAAACAATAGAAGCTTTAGGCTCCAGCGGAGCGGGGTTGATGCTAGCGGTGAGATTCTGATGGATTTGGGTCATTATATCAGGGAGGACCATTGCTAGTTGCTTAGTAATCTGAGCAGTCAACTTGCGGCGAGAGGTTCCAGATGAATGATGCTTAAGGTGACGGGAAGACATTCTGCGAACAAGGGTAACGAAAATCGTGAGACGCAGAATAGTATATGATATATAAGAAAGAAAATCTTTGTTAAAGTTTGTTAAATATGAAAACCATAGCAACATTAATAAACATTATGTGGAACTTAGAGTTTTCATGAACCATCATGGACTCTTATATTCCAACACAAAAGCAAAAATGTAACGCCCGTTAATTTCCGTTAAAAGGGTTTAACCTTGTAGCGTTGTGTATACCTTTCGGGCTTGATCTGGCATTCTTCCGGGAGCTCCTTGCTACCCTCGTAAGCTTATCATACTTGAATTTTCATGCAAGTTCAACCAAGATGTTACTTCTTTAAAATTTGAAGGGGCTAAAGTGTAAGATTTTTATAACATAAACAAAACCCTAACCCTTTCCTCCCCACTTCAGCCGATCGGAAGTTTGTGCAGCCTCCCCGCCCTCGTTTTTCTTTTGTACAGCCAAGGTTAAGGTCCAAAACTTCAATTGAAGGTTAGTTCTACGTTCTCCCAAGTCCTATACACCTTAATTGATCATATTAATGCGCTTATTGGTCGTTAGGGTTGAGTTTTGGTTATAACGATTTCTGACAGATTCGTACTCATTTATTGTTCGGTCTATAACTCAATGAAAATATATTTTTTTGATCGATTATTGTTTCTATGATGTTCTAATTTGAGTCTAGTTTCCAGAAAGGTATAATACGTAATTTTTGGACAAGATTTGAATACTTTTTATGATTTTATAAGATCGAGTGTCAAAGCTGATGCGGGATGACGGATTCTGGTCTGTCTTCCCGACATCATAACTCTTTTTCGAAAAGTCCAAATTGGTTGGTTCCACTCCTGGAAGTTAATATTTTGAGTTAGGAACCAAACCCAATTGGAATAGTTTAATTTGGCTAGGTGATGATTTTTATAAAAATAAAACCATTTTGTTGCGCACTGAAATAGCTGCCCATACCTTTCTGTGTTGGAGGAATTTTTATGATTTTTGTGTCCACTAGAAAAATATAATAAAAATAATTGTATAAACCTAAGATATTTATTAAAGTCTGGTAAAAATTTAATAATTTATTTCAAAGGTTATCCTATGTAATTAAATGCATCTCCGCATGCTAAAATCTGTCTGTTTTACTTGTTATTGATCGATAAGTTCGTTTTAGGCTTAACCGGTGGATGTTCAATTGTGTTCTTGTCGGGGATGTTTGAAGTGAGTTTTTGCACCACAATCTTCCTAGGTATGTCCCATATAACATACTTTAAAATCATGTCTTTTGGTATTCGTTTGATTGGTCAACTAGTTGTTGTTTGAAAGATAGTTTTCGGTTAGCTAGAATGGTAGATTGTTGCGTTTAACGCGAGGGATGAAGTAAGTGATGACCAATTCAGTTTGGATAGCTTCGGTTTAATATACGGGCTGTTGGAAAATGATTTTTATAAGTATTGGGGCTGAATTGGTTGTCGGTTACTCAAACGGGTCGGTACAACGCGCATTTGCGTTTATTGAATAGTTAGTGCGTTGTACTTGCGAGTTACCGACCCATTTGAATCGTGTAGCATCGTGTGGACTTTTTGGTTGTGAAATTATCTTATTGGGTCCACACGGGGCTGAGTTGGATGTTAAGTGCTTAAACAACTCTTAAACGCGCGTGTTGGTATCACCTAGTGCTTCCGGGGTTAATTTGGGAATTATTTATTCCCGGGAGTTTCTAAGGTTCGTGTTGGTAAACTTAAGGCCCCAGGGGGCTGTTATGAATGATTTTGATGAGGTCGAGGATTTAGGTAACTCGAACCATGTTAGAACGTCTCGTAGGATAAACGAGTCCTTTCAATGTCGTTAGTGATGTTTGTATGTAAACCGACAGGCGTTTGAGTTTTGGGGATACTTAGGGGTCCTCTAGCTCGTGGTGAATTCGTGCCTTGCGTCAGGTGAGTTCATGATGCCCCTTTTACTCTTTTTATGTTTTGGGCTAGCATGCACATCATATTACAATTTTATCCGACTATACTTGTTTAAACTATTTGGATGGTATTACATAGTCTTATTCGTACTTGTGGATTTATGAAAATATGTGTGAATTATACTCTATGCCTTGGAATATTCGAGGCTCGTCTATGGTTATATATTTTATAAGGTTATAGACATTACTTATGGACTAGACTCAAGGATGTAGGCTTACTCGTATTGTAGTATGTCATGAGATGATATTTATGAATGGGTATGTCGGTGTTACTTTATGACCCTAGGCTTACTTTCATGATGGTATGTTTGGGATGATATATATATATATATATATATATATATATATATATATATATAGATATAGATATAGATATACGCGTGTTTATGCATGCGTTATTTTGTGGCCAATAATTGGCGATGTTAATTAGTCGTTATCGACTAAGGATGTTGCGTATGCCTACTTTGTGTTTGCATACGGATGGATGGTGATTTTGGCCGGGCCAAACTATACTACTCAGGTTCTTAAATCCTGTGGCGGGCCTTGGAAAGCCCGTGAAGGGGGAGGCTCGTGTGGCATGATCACCATCGGATGTTACGTGTTTAGGTTGTACGTGTGCTCGACCCTGATGTTATTACTTGGATGAGATGTTACGTGTTTGGGTTGTACGTGTTCTCGACCATGATGTTATTACTTGGATGATATCTATAGGGATATAATTATATGGATGTTTATATATATATATATAAGTATGATTACTTATTACTGATGATGGCCCAACTGTTGTATCTTGTTTTATTTTAAAACTCTTGGAATGATTATGATTATTATTATTTTAGATATCAATTATTAAAACTTGAACTCACTCAGCTCAAGCTGACTTTGTGTGCATGTTAGTGTGAGTTTCAGGTTAGGAGGAGGATGCATTACCACTTGGACGTGCACGAAGCTACTTGGACGATGAAAGGCATGCTTAGTCGGAAGTTTTAATAATGAACATTTTTATTTCAAAGTTTTGTTAAATACACTGAGATTTGATTTTGGGCATAATTCCCGGATCTTGGGAACTTGTTTTTAATAATTATGATTTTCCGCTGAATCATACTCTGAATTGGTTATTTTAATGGAATGAACTGTTTTTGACTTTTCGCTGTTTAGTACTCTGAAACGATTTTAATAAGATGAATTGGTTTGGTTTTAAATATTTGTGAATTTTGGATATGATTACCAACTATAGGATTCCCGGGATTCGGGGGCTTACAAAAACGCGTAATCAAAACGAACCGAAAGCTAGGTATTTGTGTATCACCACGACTTGATATACTTTCGATTAAAACACATTGTAAAACATTGAGTTTCGGAGTCACATCGCATGAACCACCATGACTTGTATGACATCCTTAAGAGTGTAACCATATCACGTTCACAAAGAGGACATGGTCATGTTTGAAAGCTTAAAGTTGTGATTCGTATGGCGTATGCTGTGGTATGCTTTGGCCTAACAGGTTTCATGTCCTTTCCGAACTCTCCAGGTAAGCAACTGGGTCCCGTGTTTGATTGGGATTTGTATGCATTGCTTATCCTTAGGTTTTAATAACCTTGGTGTCAAGAGTTTGGAAAACAAGCATGCCCCTCTTCCAGTTACTACATACCCGCCACGTAGAACCATCTTTAAGAAGAAGAAATAACGAAAACGAAATGAAATTGATTGAAAATATTTGAAAATCTTTCTTTTAGGCCTAAGCCTTGGACTTGTGTTTGTGCTTGTGTACATGAGGCGTAAAAGAAATCAATAATAAAGTAATAACAAGTGCATTGAACAATCAAGTAAGGCCCACATAATTTTCTAATCGTGCAACCTAAACAAATAAACAATTAAGTTATAACTAACTAGAACACTACGTCTAACGTCTAATCTTATAGTCACGGCTTTGATACCAATCTGTAACACACCGGCTTAAGCGGAAATGCCCAAGTGTGACGTGCGGATTGTTCAAAACACATGTGACACTATTAAATGACAAATATTATCATTAATTCATTCAAGCTTTAAGTACACAAGTTCAACAAATAAAATACATTCAATAAAAGATAAAACTGAAATCAAATAGTCCAATATCCTAAGTCTAGTGTCTTCATCATGGTATCATCCTCTAACAATGGTATGGGCAGCATATGTATAAAATAATGCCAACTACATAAATAGTTGGTAAGTTCACAAAGTTTGATATATGTAACATTTGTTATTTTTAAAACCCTAAAACCCGACCCCTTTAAATTTTTTTGTTCGGCCTATTTTTATTAAACCAAATTAATAAAATTTATTATCGATCATTTCACGACGTCCGAGTTAATTTCGGTTATTTTATAAAATATCCTAACTATCAAAGATATGCAAAACACCCCCCTTAATCATCTTTAATCCCATTGTGCACCAACTCTAAAGTTTCAAGGACTTTATTGCAAATATTATTCAAGACAATTTTTTCCCTCCTCTTTCATTCCATCGGCCGAAAAACCCACCAAATCATTTGCTTGATACTTAATTCTCGTAGATAATTAGTAATTTGATCTTACCAAATCATGCATTGATAAAAAACACGTATAAACAACACTCTAATCATGGAAAATGTTTGACTGTTGACAACTAATTAACCTTAATCGAAACCGCGGCCATATGAACCTGATTTCGCTATAAATACCTAAACTAATTTCAGTTAACAAAGTCGTCACGAACCTTGTTTGATCTCAAGTAAGGTGGAACCCTAGCCGACTGTTTAACCTCGTTTCGTTGTCAATTCAGGTAATTTAAAATAGGCATTTGGTTCGTTGTTGATCGCTTAACCAAATCCCTAACCTAATTCTAATCAAAATCAATCAATTAAACGGAATTGGGATATAGGGTTTGTTATTGTTCTTGGGGATGATTTTCGACTTACACACACACACACAAACCTATTCTCTATCACAAGATAAAGCACCAGCATGATGGCTGGTGCATGTTATTTAATGCATTCGAAACCGGCCAGGCGCGGGTTCGAGCTCCCCTAGACTCGGTTTTTTTAGTTTTAACTTTTACTTATTTTCTTCTCATATTATTAATATTACATGTTTATTATACTCAATAAATATATTTTTTTTCCAAACCGAACCCCAAACTCACGTTCCTCCTTGTCGTGAAACTCTCATTTCTCGAATTATCTATAATATATACATGTATTACACACACACACAAACACACATATATGTTTTTGTATATAAATTCATTATATATCTTTAATATGGCATCTATTTTTACACAGCTACTAAAACGAACTAATTTAGAGTATCAAATAACCATTCCCGTTAAGATATATACATGAGTTAATTATTATGCTTTTCTATAGATATCATATATAAATAATTAATAACGATTTCTAACAAACTTTTTCTTGAAAAATATAAATTAGATTAAATATTTGGGTAATTATCTAAACGATAATGATAATAATAATATAAAATATAAATATAAATAAACAATAATATATATAATAATCTCCAAATTTATTAAACTAATGGTTATCTCAAAGCACCATCAAATTGCAAACCCGTTATAGGCCTCGTTAATTTTTCATTTATTAATTAATTTATATCATCGTTAACTAGGAACTTTTGTCGACGTATCCCGAGGAACTCAACCGCTTTTATCTTAATTTTGTCATTATCTCCCATCTTCGTTAATCCACTTGTCAAGGTGAGTTTACATACCCCCTTTTTCCATTTTTTATATTTTGGGGGTAGCTTGTATACCTTATTAACTTTACTCATGTTTTATTTCATCATCTATTCAAAACACAATTCAATTTATGTTTATGCGTGATTATTGCATGCTTTATGATTATGCTCTATGTGCTTAAGTGTTTATGTTATGTTTGGTGGTTGGTATCTCATCCTCATCTATTCTCATCTGGTATAATCATATATTACCCAAGTACATTGATTTCGTATCAATAGAAACGGGTCCACATCTATTTAGTTGTTTGCATTTTTTAAGTGTTGTAATGCTCACCATTTACATATGAATTGTGATTTACCTATATATATATACAACTAAAACTTATGTATTCTCACCAACATTCATGTTGACAAACTCTTTTTTTATACATGTTATAGGTTCAAGTATTTGATATATTCAAAATCGATGATATTTAGTTGACATTAGGATATTTATTCAAATTACTAGTTATGATGTATTTACTTATTGAATTTGTGTACTTGTTTAATGCTAATGAAATTAAATAATTATTGTCGCTTTAATTAGTGTCTTTTGAGCTACTATCCAATCAATACGTTACGCCCCGGCATGTTCTGTCTTTTATCGGGGTGTGACAGATTGGTATCAGAGACGAAGGCTATAAGATAGGTGGTTATAGGTCCCTATACCTGATATGCCTTTACGTGTTCGCACCCTAATTTATATGATTGATTGCGGTAGCTTAAATATTATTTAATGATTTGATATTACTCTTGTACACAAAGCACACACAACCCCGAGGTTACGCCTCACTCTCAAAAATTATATTCAATAGCTAGTTATTATTTTAAAATTAGGAAATTCCTTAAGAATTCCCATCATTTTAAGTCCCCTCTCCTTGAGGATGATTCGTGTAACGGATATGTAGTAACTGTAAGGGGGACACACCTGTACAACGATCTTTTGACACCAAGGCTTGCGAGCCTAAGGAAGTGCAATGCCTTCTTGGAGGGTGAGGTGTGAGTGTGAAACTTGTTAAGCCAAAGCGTATCACACCAAACGTTCATGAATCTACTACCCTCATTGTATCAATCGTGGTCATGTGACGATTACATCCTTAAATCATAACCAAATTCACGGTGATACGTGGCTAAACTCGGTTCTTTCTTATTATGTTTTAGTTGAAAGAATTGGTAGGAAAAACCATGGTGATACATGGATACTCCAATCATTCATCTCAACTCCCTTATCTCGATTTTAATCAATTTTAAACAAGTTGTTGGAAAATTAAGCCACGATGACACATGAACATTTCAACAATGAAATTTTTTTTCTTTTTGGTTTAATTTTTTTTTTATTTTTTTATGAATGATTATTTTCATGTACATATCAACCCACCATTCAAATTTTACCATTTCATTTAGTTACCAATTTTATCTATACTCCAAGTTAAGGCAAAAAAAAAAAAGAAATTTTATTTTGTACCCTCATGAATTTTCACAAAAAAAAAACTAGAAATTTTGCATAGTTATAAAAATTTATCCCAAAATCTAATAAATTTTTCAAACTTCGTTCTTGTAGCATGTCTTCTTCCCGCCCCATCAACCGTAACCGTCGCACTGGCAACTCTGGCCGCAGCATGTCGTCCCATATTACGAAGGGAATCATAGAAGCCCTCCCAATTCTCATCTCTCAACTCCAAACTGTGAATGTTTTCGTAAACCCAAGCCCAATTGTTTGCTCATTCAAGCAATTTAAGAATGCTAACCCGACAGACTACTTTGGGACCGAGGGTGCTACCACCCTCCTCCAATGATTTGAGCACATGGAAATTGTGCTCCTCCATTGTGCGTGCCCGGAAGAAAAGAAGACCACATACGCCTCAAGCATTTTCAAATTGAGTGCCCTTACTTGGTGGAATAGCAAAAAGAAAGCCCTTAGGGCTGAGGTTGCCATGGCCTTGCCATGGGACGACCTTAAGGAACTCATGCTCAAGGAATTTTGCCCGAAAGATGAACTCCATAAGGTGGAAGAAGAGTTTTAGAATTTAAAACACGAAGGTGGTGACAATGTGTCCTACAACGACCAGTTACACAAATTGAGCCTCCTCATCCCACATATGGTCACTCCCTTGGAGCGTGCCATTGACAAGTACATCACGGGTTTGCCAATGCAAATCCAAGATTCCGTCCTAAGTCGTGACCCGAAGGATCTTCATGATGCCATTACCCTAGCCGGCACCCTCACTGAGAACCATGTTAAGGCCGGGACCTTGATGCGGAAGAAATCCAAAGCCCAATGATAAGCTCGCATCCGAGCCCACCAAAGAATCCAAGTCCGAATCCTCTAAGTCCAAATCCTCCGAACACAACAACAACAACTCATCCCATTACCACAACAACAAAAGAAAGTCAAATTCCCAAAACTATGTTTTGGCCCAATAGCAAGCCCAACAAGCTCAACCTACCAAAAAGCCCCACACAGGACCCCACCCTTTATGTGATACGTGTAAATTCCATCATTTGCCTAACCTCAAGTGTCGTCAATGCACTCATTGCGGTTGTTTTGGTCACCTCTTTACCACATGTCGTGAAATCAACCAACCCATGATTCAACCATTCACCTCACCTCTTACCCAACCCCAAGCTTTACCTTATGCTTCACCGTTTACCCAAACACCCTCAACTATTAGAGCTTGTTACCATTGTGGAGATCCTAGCCATTTCCGCAATGCATGCCCAAGACTCGCACACATGAACCAAATTCAATCTTAACCAACCCAAGCCACTCAATATCAAACTTATTAAGCCCAAGTTTATCCAACCCATTTTACCCAAGCCCAAGTAAATCAACCTCAACTGATCCAAGCCCAACCCATTCAAGCAATTCAAGCCCAACCTATTCGCAATACTCAAGCCAACCAAAACCCACCCAACCAACCTCCAGTTCACCAAGTTGCTCAAGGTACTCAAGGATAAGTGTGTTACATCAACAGTTCCTAAGTCTAAGCCTCGCCTCTCAAGAATACATGCTATACAAGAGACACTTATTTTATCGAGATCTTTTTGTTTTAAACCTAGTGTAATGACTTAATCTCAAGTTTTGTTATGAATAATTAAAGAAAGTTTTGTTATGAATGAGAAGCATGGTTATTTATAGTTGAATTTACTTTCTCATCTATTCCCATTATATCGTTTATTGAAATATTTATTGTTACGCAATTTATTATCACATTTCAAGTGGTCTATGACCGGTTATTTACCGGGACTATGTGCATGGTGATGTTCATGGTTATCTAATAGTACCGTATTTGTATCATGAACTACCTATGACCAATTTCCTACAAATGGTTTGTTTTGGAAATTGGGACTATGAACATGTGTTGTACATAGTTATCTAATAAGAGTCGCATGTACAGGCTTTATTTTAATATTTTAATACATGACTACCAAACTCTCCAAAACTCACCTCATTCTCATGGTACTCTATTCTCATCCAATTTTATAATCTTAACCTCAAGCCTCATCCATATTTTAATTCTTTAAACATGTGAGTCATTTGTTGTGTGAACCTATCTATGTGAATGCTTATTCTTGAATTTTGTTGTCATGTCAAATACTCCTATGAATCGTATGTGTAAATTATTTATTTAATAAAAAAATATATTCCATCTATCTAATTCATTTTGTTGTTATTTACTGTTGGTTAACTTTAATATATATATATATATATATATATATATATATATATTCTCTTCTTCAAAGATTATTTACTAGTATTATATGGTCATCAAATTTCTCATATTTATTTAGTTTCATTTCTTTTGATCGAATATTCCTATTTAAATATTGATTTAAAAAGTTTTCTTTTACCTTATTTTCGAACCCACACAACAGGACGAACTATGTGCATCATGCGACGACCGAAATAATTATGAGTGCACGCATAATTATCGAAATTCACGCACGGGACTCATAGTGAATACGGTTGTGTGTCCTAATTCGGAACCAAGGGTGATTTTTGGGTAACGGTACAAATATCGATGTGATAAGGACATGGTGGATACGCCCCTGGTACATCCTATATATAAGTGTTCTTATCATATTTTCCATTTGAAGCGTTATTCAAGTCATTCGAAGATCTGTGTTATTTTTAATAAAAAAAAATTTCTCTCTTGACACTTATTTTCTCTCTTATGTTATGATTTTTCTTTAATTTCGGGACGAAATTTACAAAAAGTTGTGAATACTGTAACATTCATTATTTTTAAAACCCTAAAACCTGACCCCTTTAAAATTTTATGTTCAGCCTATTTTTATTAAACCAAATTAATAAAATTTATTATAGATCATTTCACGACGCTTGAGTTAGTTTCGGTTATTTTATAAAATATCCTAACTATCAAAGATATGCAAAACACCCCCTAATCATCTTTAATCCCATTGTGCACCAACTCTAAAGTTTCAAGGACATTATTGCAAATTACTCAAGACCATTTTTTTCCCTCCTCTTCCATTCCATCGGCCGACACACCCACCAAACCATTTGCTTGATCCTAAATTCTCGTAGATAATTAGTAATTTGATCTTATCAAATCATGCATTGATCAAAAACGCGTATAACCGACACTCTAATCATGGAAAACGTTTGACTATTGACAACTAATTAACCTTAATCGAAACCGCGGCCATATGAACCTGATTTCCCTATAAAGACCAAGTTATAATACAAGTAAACTTCATCACATCATCTCTGCACCTCAACGACCCTATCCCCTAAACTAATTTCAGTTAGCAAAGCTATCACGAACCTTGTTCGATCTCAAGTAAGGCCGGAACCCTAGCCGACTGTTTAACCTAGTTTCGTTGTCAATTCAGGTAATTTAAAGTAGGCATTCGGTTCGTTGTTGATCGCTTAACCAAAGCCCTAACCTAATTATAATAAAAATCAATCAATTAAACGAAATTGGGATCTAGGGTTTGTTATTGTTCTTAGGGATGCTTTTCGAGCTACATATATATACAAAAAAAAACCTATTCTCTATCACAGGATAAAGCACCAGCCTGATGGCTGGTGCATGCTATTAAAGGCATTTGAAACTGGCCAGGCGCGGGTTCGAGCCCCCCTGGAAGCGGTTTTTTGGTTTAATTTTTACTTATTTTCATCTCATATTATTAATATTACATGTTTATTATACTCAATAAATATAATTTTTTTCCAAACCGAACCCTAAACTCACGTTTCTCCTTGTCGTGAAACTCTCATTTCTCTAATTATCTATAATATATATATATATATATATATATGTCTTTGTATATAAATTCATTATATATCTTTAATATGGCATCTATTTTTACACACTTACTAAAACGAACTAATTTAGAGGATCAAATAATCATTCCCGTTAATATATATACATATGTTAATTATTATGCTTTTCTATAAATATCATATATAAATAATCAATAATGATTTCTAACAATCTGTTTCTTGAAAAACAGAAATTAGATAAATTATTTGGGAAATTATCTAAACGATAATGATAATAATAATATAAAATATAAATAATAAATAATCAATAATATATATAATAATCTTCAAATTTTGTAAGGCCCCGAACCCTGGGAACCCTACAGTTGGTATTTATCCATAATACTAATAAAATACTTAAACTTGAAAACAGTTCATTTCATTAAAACAACCAATTCAGAGTATAATTCAGCGGAAAACCATAATTAATAAAATAAGATCCCAAAACCCGGGAATAATGCCCAAAAACCAATTTAAATATATTTGATAAAACTTTTTAAAAAGAAATGTTTAATATTTAAATCTTCCATCCAAGTATGCCCTTCCCGTCCAAGTAGCTTCATGCACGTCCAAGCGGTAAGGTATCCTTCTCCTAACCTGAAAACTCACACTAACATGCACACAAAGTCAGCTTGAGCTGAGTGAGTTCAAGTTTTAATAAATAACATCGATAATAACAATCATAATAGTCATTCCAAAGGTTTTAAACTATAAAAGGGATACATCAGTTAGGCCATCATCTTCGATAAATAATCATCCTTATATATATATACACATACATACATATAAACATCTTTATAAGTGCATCCACATATATATATATATATATATATATATATATATATATATATATATATATATATATATATATATAACATCCAAGTAATAACATCAGGGTCGAGCAAACGTACAACCCAAACACGTAACATTTCATCAACGTATGCAAACACAAAGTAGGCATATGTAACATCCATAGTCGATAACGACTACTAACATCGCTAAATATTGGCCATACAATAATATGTACATACTATAACATCTCAAGGCCTACCATATACTAGCAAGCCTATATAAAATAATTTAAACGTTTCATCAAGCAAAATCACTTAGGTGTGCATGCTAGCCCAAAAACTTAAAAAGAGTTAAAAGGGGCATCATGAACTCACCTAACACAAGACACATATTCAGCACGAGCTAGAGAATCCCTAAGTAATCCCAAAACTCAAACACCTGTCGGTTTACATTCAAACATTACTAACGACATCGAGATGACTCGTTTATCCTACGAGACGTTCTAACATGGCTCGAGTTACCTAAAGTCTCGAACTCATCAAACTCAATCACAACAGCCCCCGAGGCCTTACATTCACCAAAACGACCCTTAGATACTCCCAGGAATAAAGAATTCCCAATTTACCCCCGAAAGCATTAAGTGACACTAACACGCGTGTTTAAGAGTTGTTTAGGCCGTTAACATCCAACTCAGCTCCGTGTGGACCCAATATGATAAAATCACAGCCAACAAGTCCACACGACGCTACACGAGTCAAATGGGTTGGTAACTCGCAAGTACAACGCACCAACTATTCAATAAACGCAATTGCGCGTTGTACCGACCCGTTTGAGTAACCGCAACCAATTCAGCCCCTTAACTTATAAAAATGATTTTTCAACAGCCCGTACATCAAACCAAGTTCCCCCAATCTGAATTGGTCGTTAATCACTTCAAGCCTCGCGTTAAACGCATCAAACTACAATTCTAGTCAACCGAACACTAACAATCAAACTACAACTAGTTGACCAAACTAACGAACACCAATGAACATGATTTTTAAGTATGTTATACTAGACATACCTAGGAAGATTTTGGTGCAAAAACCTCAACCAAAACAGTCCCGAAAAGGTTAGAATTGACAGCCACCCGGTAAGCCTACAACACGCAATTTAACGATTAATACGCGTGATATAAGGGTCAATTAAGGTGTAAAAGACTTGGGGAATCGTAGTACTAACCTTTAATTGATGTTTTACACTCAAACCTTGGCTGGAAAGAAGAAAAACGCAGTGGGGGGGCTTGAGAGCTGCCGATCGGACTAGAGGGGAGGGAGGTAGGGTTAGGTTTATGATATAAAACATTTTTCACATCTAGCCCCTCAAATTAAAAGGAATTAATATTTTGGTGGAAAAGTTAAATGTTTTAACGTACCGGGATGACGAGAATGATTCCAAGAATTGTCGGTTAAATCCCGAGAATTATACATACTTTACAACTTTAAATCTTTAAACCGTAAATTAACGGGCGTTACAAATTTATTAAACTAATGGTTTGTTAAAATCAAAGCACCATCAAATTGCAAACCCGTTATAAGCCTCGTTAAATTTTCATTTATTAATTAATTTATATCATCGTTAACTAGGAACTTTTGTCGACGTATCCCGAGAAACTCAACCGCTTTTATCTTAATTTTATCGTTATCTAATCTTCGTTAATCCACTCGTCAAGGTGAGTTTACATACCCCCTTTTTCCATTTTTTATATTTTGGGTGTAGCATGTATACCTCATTAACTTTACTCATGTTTTATTTTGTCATCTATTCAAAACACAATTCAATTATGTTTATGCGTGATTATTGCATGCTTTATGATTATGCTCTATGTGCTTAAGTGTTTATGTTATGTTTTGTGGTTGGTATCCCATCCTCATCTAGTATAATCATACATTTACCCAAGTACATTGATTTCGTATCAATAGGAACGGGTCCACATCTATTTAGTTGTTTGCATTTTCATAAGTGTTGTAATGCTCACCATTTACATATGAATTATGATATACCTATATATATATATATATATATATATACAACTAAAACTTATGTATTCTCACCAACATTCATGTTGACAAACTCTTTTTTTATACATGTTACAGGTTCATGTATTTGATATATTCAAGATCGAAGATAGTTAGTTGACCTTAGGATATTTATTCAAATTACTAGTTATGATGTATTTACTTATTGAATTTGTGTACTTGTTTAATATTAATGAAGTTAAATAATTATTGTCGCTTTAATTAGTGTCTTTTTAGCTACTGTCCAATCAATACGTTGCTCCCCGGCATGTTTCATCTTTGGTCGAGGTGTGACAATATAAATACGTAAAAACCATACAATTCATGAACAAGTGTAAATCGAGCAAGTAAAGTGCTTTGCAGTTGGTAACAACCAACGTACTCGGATAATCGGGTAAGTAAGGTCCTTTCCAGTTGGTAACAAACAACGTACTCGGATAGTGAGGCCCTTTTCCACTCATAAGAAAATGGTCCTGAGTGCAAAGCGGGGCGTATGATCATACTTATTGAGACTACCATGTGCAAGTTAGTTCAAGAAAGTAATCAAGTAAACACACAAGTCCAGGTAACAAATTGTAGTTTGTAAACGAAATCGTAAATACTTTGAGTCTGTTGGATACATATGCTACCCTTAAAAGTAATAAAAGAGAAAAAGGGGGTGTGAGAAACTCACCTTTGAAATTGAAGCAGGAATAATGATAAAAACCGAAATGCATCATAGGAACGGAAATGAATGGTCTGCACGAACTATTAATAAAAAAATAAATATATAAATTTAAAGACTAACTAATGGGATTAATAAAGTTAATTATTTGTTGGGGTCACTTTTACTATTTTAAGGCACAGATTATTATATCATTATTTTAAGCTTAACAGAAATTTTAGCGATTTGTATTATTTTAATATTATAACTTAACGCTAATATGAGAGTTACGTAATTACAAGGCACGGATTATAAATGTTATTCATATCTCGAAGAATAATTATGTTAACGAATTAAAACTAACAAATTATAAATCTAATGAATTTAAGTTAACAAACGAATTAACATTAATGGATTAATGAATATGAAAGTTGGTTTTTAGGTGGGAAATGATAAAGTATAATTTATACTTATTTTATAAAAATTTTACTTAGTTTAAAAATAATTTTATTTGATTTATTACGATTTTTAATTATTAATTGGATTGTTAATATACATAGAAAATCGTTAAAACAAATAAAAAAAAAATGTAGCAATGACAAAGGTTCGAACCCAAGTATGTTCTTTAACAATCCAATTGCTTAACACGGAAACAAAAATATAAATGCAATGATACAAGTTCATCATCTTCCTTCTAAACCCTAGATTTCTAATTCCTTCAAATGGTTCCATGTTTGTTTAATTCATATTAGGGGTTTTATTAATTGCTTCAAAACTTATAAAAACCATATAAAATTTACCCGGAATGATTCAGGTTTGACGGAGAACACGAGCTCGCCGGAAAATAACTTTGGACGATCAATTGTAGATTACAGAGTGTTTGTTAGTGTATTTTGAGATGGTGAACAAGTTTAGATGAGTGATAGGGTCGTATTTATACTACTAACTGAAACATATTGCGTTAAATCGATGTTAATTTTGTTTTGGCCGTTTAGCGGTAGTTTCGCGGTTTGTTTTGATGATTAAAGGATGTTATAACGCAATTAACATGTTGACTAAGCTTTGACGTTGAATTCTAAAATCGTTATGAAAATTAAATTGGTCAAAAGCATGTTTTACGGGCTAATTTGAGGTCGCCAGAAAGATTGGTGAGTCGCCGGCGGTGACGTCACCGGAAAAACGGGTAGAGGGACCCGGGGGGGACTAAGGGTTGGGTTATAGATTAAAATAATATAATTTAAATGCTATTTTCAGATTTGTCCCCTCAAGTTTAAGTTTTCCTTTAAAACGAAATTAATGTTTATTTTCGTTACGAACCTTGAAATTTGAAATGTTACATAATTTAATAAAATTAATATGCTTAGATAATTTTCGCATTGCCCCGTATAGTTGTGAATTGTTTAAACTTGAATTTCCTGGAGTTTTATTAATTGATCGAAAATAGTAGAAAACGAATGAAGAATAATAAATAAAATACATCGAAACGACACAACGGGTCGGTTTAAATAATACAAATTCGAATCCAAATATAAATAAAAATGACGAATGCCACAGAAATTGATCTAATAATCAATTCAGAAACAAAGATCTAAGCTCAAATTGATAATTCAAGTTGTGGAATCCAATTTTTAGCTAAACTCCGTTGAATACTCAGTTGTTAGTCAAAAACCAGTTGAATTGAGAATCATGTCATTTGTATAAGATCCTCATAATACCGGTTCTACCTACAAACCATCTATGTTGGTTCGAGGTCAATACAATATATGGGCTAAGAGAATGCTTCACTATCTGTTCAACCAAAACACTGGTTGTTGTAGAATACTTGTCATGGTGTTCATTCCTTTGAAACTGTTGATCCTTTGGATGGTAGCAAGATGGTCAAGAAGGATCCTAAGGATTATTCTGATCAAGATCTATAGAAATTTGAAATGGATGCCAAAGCTCATGCAACACTTGCAATGGAAATCCTAAACGAAATTTATGGTGAATTAATTCATTATAAATCTGCTAAGGAAATATGGGATACCCTTAAAGAACAATTTTTTTGAACACCATAAGTCACTGAGAATACACGAGAAATTCTCACACAACAGTATGAAGTATTTTGTCATCTAAAAGGAGAGAGTTTAACTCAACAATTTGCAAGGTTCACTACATTAATTAGTGAATTAAAATTGGTTGAAGTCCACTATAGTAACTCTGCTCTGAATAACAGATTTCTGAGATCTCATCCTGAACATTGGGATAATCATGCTATCATTTTGATAACATTACCCAGTTTTAAGGATTCGATTTTAAAAATTTTCC